>NW_022737223.1:2635751-2656496 GCF_011630105.1 Anneissia japonica | reverse complement strand
GCTAGGCCCAGGTAGGCCTAGGCCAGGCCCAGGTACGCCTAGGCCAGAATTTGAGGAATGCAACAAAACAGATGAAGATGAGACTTACTGTAGGCCTAATTAAATTCAATAGTTGACATGCTTTGTTTTAGATTAAAAAATAATAATGAAAAAATCCCGGCGACAAAGCGTCGATCCGACTGTACCCAGTCGCATTGTTTGCCGTAATTTCACATGTTTGACGATTACCACAATAAATGTGTTATGTCACTGATTCATGTGCACTCATTTATTTATTTTTTGTCCATTTACACACATTATATATCAATTATAATTAAAAGTGAAAAACTTAAAATACAAAATGAAAACAAAGTAAAGAAATAAAACATAAATCGTAAATTTTTAATAATCTTCCTGCCCCGGACCATGATCTCATTAATAAAACACTTGAATGGTCACGATTTCAACTTTAACCTTTGAATGTGTACAGAGCAACCGTGTCATGCCAGCCCACGATGTTCGCTATGACTCAACTGGGCCTAGGCCTAGGCTGTTAAGTTAGCGGGGCAGTGCAGTATTTTGTTACAATTAACGTAACCACGGAAACATTTATTGTATTCTTATTGTCTTTATCTAACAATTTAGCTTGTCTATTGTGTTTAGGTAAACTAATTATTTTGTTACAATTTGTAAACTGTTGAAATAATAGTGGTGGTTGGGAGCCTGTAAATCCTGGTCAGAAATGTTGAGTGCTGGACAGGCCCGTCCACCGCCGACCAGCGTGGTGACATCCCTGCATGAGCATCCACTTTTTATGCATACAGTACATCTCATGCATCATAAAAATTTTAAAAGATATAATGTACTGTATGTAATAGACCGATTATACACTAAAATTCATAAAAATGATGTGAATTCATCATTAAAATACCCCTTGTTTTCAAAAAACAACAAGGGGTGCTCTATTTCATGAATTTTACATAGAGGGCGCTATATGCAAATTTCTTTTTTTTTTGTATACTGTAACCATGATTTCCTTCCTCTAGTAATGATACCTTTGGAGCACTATTCGGACCTTAAATCCATGAGTTATATTTAGATTGTGAATGTATGTCAATAATGGAAAAGCATTGTACAAACTTTATAGATTAGTATAAAAACTTTATAGGTTATTAACGTTCGTAATATAATTTGGTATTGTTAATAATCCTTACTGTATACTCTACCTGTACCATGGCTAAATATATTTTGCTAATGGTATTGTAGATAACCATTTATGTCCTACCAACTTTTTAACATTGGCCTGGTGTGCTGAAATGGCATCCCTGCTGGGGTTGCAAAGGGGCAGCGCTCCTAAAAGGTCCAGTTTACTATATATGTTTAGAAAACTCCTATTGCATTCTTCTACTCATAGTGCATGACTTACTCTATATTTCAATCACTGAAAATAATAATGTATACTCACATATTTCTGTCCCATGAATTTCAGGGGGACCTCCACCCACTTGAAATTTTTCGCCTCCCCTCCTTGGCAAATTTACTTGGGATTTTTGGTCCTTTGGGCCAAATTCACAGAGAATGAAATCCTTGATGTTTTAAATACTATTAATTAATATTACGAATATCACTACCCCTTCCCTACCCCTCTCTCCCGCCCGGTATGATTTTTTGACATACAGTAATTTCACTTCCTTCTCACATCAAGAGTGACTCAAATGAAATGTTTCCTATATACAGTACATGTCATAACAATGTTCTGATCATTAAGAAGGCCAAAAAAAATTGTTTGTTTGCCCTCCTCTACCCGCCCCTAACTCACTGAAAAAATAGGGGCGGGAAGTAAAAAACTTTCTCTACAAATTAAAAAAAAAATGTGAGTGAATTTTATCTTAATTTTTTGCCAGATGCCCTACAGATTAGTCTAAAGTTGTTTTCTGTTGTAAGATATTGCATTCTAGGGCTCTGTGGGTAATTTTTATTCTATCTGATGAGTATCTTAAAAAAAAAAAAATAAAAAACTTTTTCCAGCTCCCCCTCTCCCCCCCCCTTTTTTTTATCATTTTAAAAAAAGAAGGGCAAACCAACAATTTATTTTTTAGGCCTAATATTGGCCACTCCAGGTCTTCTTTTTACAAGCTCAAGAGTTTCATGAATGTCCTTTCCATTTTTTTATCCAATTTTTGACAATGTTCTGATCGTTAATAATATCCGCCACTCCAGGACTTCATTTTACAAGCTTAGAGTTTCATGAATGTCCTTTTCATCTTTTATCTTATTTTTAACATTTTTTAAAAAGTTTATTTGTAAATTGACATTGATTTGATGATGAATAAATGAACTGAATTGAATTCACTACATTCATAGTACCATGCGACACCACTTCTTTGATAAACAACCTGCAGTTACCAAGCAGACTATACATCTGAGGGCTTACCCAGGGCTCGATTTAGTACTAGCCCGGCGTACAATGTCTAGTAAAAACCGCTCCGGGCTAGCCTATTTACTCCTCATGTTGCCCGGTTGTCTAGTGGAGAATTAGCAAGAAAAAAATTTTCATTCAAAAAAAAAAAACGGAACTTTCAAGATAATCCCTGCACAGGAGCTACCGCAGCCCAGAGTACACTCTAGCTAGCTTTCAGCTCTCCACATGCGTGAGTGTTTAATTATTAAGATGATCCCCAAGTCATTCACCAACCAACCACTACAGGATGGCATGTTATCTTCCTCTATACTAAGATCTTTTGATCGTTCAATCTGGTTAATTTAGGTAGTTAGAACATTTAATTTAATGTACTACCTTATATTCATATTATTTTCTCATAATGATATTTTTAAAATGTTCAACTTTTAATAATTAAGTACTTCAATGCTATAGGTAGGCTAGGCTAGCCTAGGCCCTAGGTCTTGTCTAAGCCTAGGTAGCCTAACCTAGCCTAGGTAGCCTAACCTAGCCTAGGTAGCCTAGCCTAGCCTAAGCAAGATTTATTTTGGGGGCGAGAGACCTAAAGATTTAACAGATGCATTGGTTTGATTGATTTCTGGGCCCTTTGTTATATATTAGAAAGCCAAAGTTATAACCAGGGAGATGTAAACATGCTCATCTGTCCTGTCCCTGTTATAACCAGAGTCGATTTTGCACCATGGGTGATTTATTTATTTATT
Organism: Anneissia japonica; assembly: GCF_011630105.1. Taxonomy (NCBI): domain Eukaryota; kingdom Metazoa; phylum Echinodermata; class Crinoidea; order Comatulida; family Comatulidae; genus Anneissia; species Anneissia japonica. The sequence goes on along the minus strand of NW_022737223.1, from coordinate 2,653,355 downwards.
TATTCAACAATATTTTGAGAGGGTAGCTCAAACAGCAATGCTACAGAAATTATGAAATTGCAAATCAACCTTTAAATTTAATTGTCGCTAATAAATATTTTGAAACAAAAGTTTTTCCTGTCTGTGGGCTAGTAAAATATTCTGTGGGCTAGTAAAATCTCTAGTAAACTAGCCCAGTGGGCTAGTTACAAAAAAAAGTTAGGGCAAGCCCTGCTTACCCACATCAAAATGTGGGTTGGGAGGGACATGTCCTTTTGTCCCCACCTATGTCTCATGGCTACATCACTGACTACGTATTAAAACCTATTATATAGTACAGTAATCTGATAAAAAAAAAAAACTTAATAAATACACAAAACTTAAATAGGTTATCACAAGTACAACTCAAAAATGTTGTTATTTAATTTCCTTTAGGTTACAAACTGCTAATTGTTTTCCCTGGATATTGGGCCGACATGCTTAAGTGTTGCTGCCACATTAGTGCAGTAGCAGGCAGCCCACCAGTTACCCATTTATACTCCTGGGTGAAGAGAACAATGCAGATAAAGTGCCTTGCTTTAATGACACAAACAGAATGTACAGCGAGGGATTGAAACCCTGACCTCGAGGTTGGGAAACCAAAACATTCCTAATGCACCAAACCGCTTCCGACTAAAGATAAATGACCGGTTTGGTGCAGCGGTTGTCTTCCTGCTTCTCAAACATATGGTTGAAGGTTCGATTCCTACAGTAATTGTGTATTTTGCTTGTGTCCTTAGGCAAGGCACTTTACCTACAGTTACCCCTGTATCTCTCTCCACCCAGGAGTACAAGTGGGTAGCTGTTAACTTCAAACACAAAATGTGTAAACTATAGCTGCAGTATTTTGGAATTATATGTATGTGTGTATATGTGTATGTATGCGTGCATGTGTGTGTGTGTATGTATTATGTGTTCCATGTGTTTGATCTAATAACTGGGGGTAATAATGTGAAGCACAGGACTTCTGTACTGTATATAAATCAAATAGGATAGGATAGTAGACTTGTTTCAAGTACAATGCTTCTGGTTGTGAATTGAGCAGTTCACTGGGAGACAATCCCTTACTGTTTTCCCGAAGAGTGTGTACTGCATTATTTAATGTGCACATGTGCTATACAGTATATTGCACACAAGATCACTTCTCATCCAAATATTATTACAGTATTAATAAAAAAGATACAGGTGTACAGTGTTTTAAAATTAGGAACTTTACAACATCAGGTGAATACTGTGATATAGAAATAGGCTTTGCTATAGCAGGTATCAATCACTTGGGTATTGCATTACTCAGTAACAAAGGGGTATCGCATGTTATTGTGACATACAGTATATATATCAACAATGTGGATGTTTTATGTTTTTTGTAGGTGTCGCCATCCACCGAGGCTATGCGTTTGTCCAGTTTTCTTCAGTCAGTGAAGCAGAGTTAGCAGTTAAGGGAGAGCATGATACAATGTTTAGAGGCAAGCGATTAGGTGAGGCCCTTTACGCAGTTGAGTACTGTACTTATTATAATATAATAACTTAATTACAGAAATCAATAAGTTTATTGGCCTGAATAGCCCACTGTATCCTTTTTCATTTTCCTCAGGGCGAACATCTGTTTGTGAATTGTAATGATTAATTTGTATAGGAAATTGGACCCGGTTCTCAGTACAGTATATTAAAAATTTCAGTTAATAAAATATATATGAATAGAGAGATTCGGCGATTGGCGTCACATGACCTAACTTGGGTGTTGGATGTAAACAATGGACTGGCACAGTGGAGATTGCTATGGCAGCTGTCCTACTGTATGTTGCTGTAAAGATCATCATTCATAATTGCTGTATTTGTTCTTTTCAACGTAATTTAAGTTACTCTAAAGTCGATTGTTGATGTCCCAAATTTCACCACACCAACTTTGCTTGACTTGTCGTCCAAGGGAATTTGAGATTTTTTGACAAATGTTAGGCCTAGGCCCTGCGATCTACCAAAGATTTCTAGGCTAGCCAAGGTTTACGAAAGGATCACATATATTTTAAAGCATACAATGCAAGGAGAACGCTAGAATAAGTAAATAAACACTATTTTGAACCATCATATTGCCTTTCCTTGCCATTTATTGCTCACGTTAACAGTGTGTGGTTGTTTTCGAAACCATAACATTACCTTTTCCTATACTTTCACACCGATCGCACTGTATTTTTTCCATGGCACACCCACCATAGGTCACATGACTGGCTCTAAACAAACATCGCCAAATCCCTCTATCTCTCCTTTTCCTCTTTGTTTGATCTCTTTAAGCCCGATTCACATGAGAACAAAATGTTACATGCATCCCATGCCTGGGAACATTTAGCGCGCGTGTCCTGCAATATCGCCGCTGTGTGAATGACCAATAGAGCTTTGTTCACACTATCAAATTTTATGTGACCAAAAATTGTGATATGCCCATATTTGGCTGTAATAATGACATCATCATCAAGTCCATACATGGTGACATCACACAAATTTGTCACATAAAATTTGATAGTGTGGACAGAGCTTAACATACTGTACATCTCTTGTATAAAGCCCTGTCCAGACTATCAAGTTTAATTTGACAAAAAATAAAACTGTTGTATGCCCATATATAGTCATGTCACATGTTTATGTAAAGTACTATAAAAAATTTGATGATCTGAACAGTTAAAACATAGCACATGTTCTGCATCAAATTTTGTATCTTGTCAATCTGATATAAATGTCCTAATTTTGTGTTTGCACAATTGATTTTTAACAAAACATGTCTGGGGTTTTTATGGATTTGAGAAAAGATAAGATAGTATTAATTGAATATACAAGTACATTAATTATATATTTATTTTCTGTCATTTAATTTTGTCAAATTTTCCATATTTTACCCCACGGAATTATCTTTAGTTCCATTTTAATTCTCGGTTATAAATAATTTAATATTCATAATGTAATCATTTTTGTACTTACATGTTACTAAATTTTAAAATTCAGATTGTAATATTGCTGCTGATAAAAAGAATAGACGGTATGAACCAGATCGCAAAAGTGATGACCGAGATCGAAACCGAAAATATAGTCGGGAACGTGATAGGGGAGCTAGTGAATACAGGTAGGCATATCAACTTTAAATTAGGTTTTTAAGTTAAAAAAAGTTCTTTTCATAATTATAACTGGTGATTACTACTAGTCATTTAGTACCAAAATCAACTCCTACCAAACCCAACTCCTACCAAACCCACCTCATACCACATCCTATCCCCTACCACTGGCAAGTCCAAAGGGGCACCCATCACTCTACTACAGTGTCTTAAAAGATACAGTTCAGTAACAAGGCACCCAAAATGCTAGCAAATCCCATATAACTAGTAGATCACCATTTATTATTCATGGCCCTCCCAGGGGCAGGTTTTAGGGAGGCTTGGTCGGCCCCTGCCCTCCTTTTAGAAAGTAAAAAAAAAAAATTAAAGGAAGAAAAATAAAAAATTGATAGCCCAAGACTCCTCAGAGGTTATTTTCGACCGTCTAGAAAACACAAATGTTTGCGGACCCCCAAGGTGGTGTTATCTTGATGGCACCACTTTTGCGCGCCCGTCCCCCTTTCGGACATCTCTCGATCTGCCCCTGCCTCCCTTATGTCAATACTCTAGATTTATCACTGATAAAATAAATGCGATTTTCCCTTCCTTTGCAGTAGGGATCGTGACTTTGAACGTTATCCTGATTATGACCGTGTTCCTCCAAGACGTGACCGTTCACCATTGCGAGATGCTTATGATGAATCATATAGAGACCGTGTTGCTCTTCGGCGGGATGAACCAGGAAGGTAAATTTAGCGCTCTGTTCATTTTGTTATCAATATTTTAGCCAGTTGTACTTTCCTAGGAACACACTGGTATCCCTGGGTGGTGAGCGACAACATAAATATAGATCTTTGCCAAAGGACAAGCAACTCGCACAGCTAGCTTTCAAATCCGCCACCATACGGTTGAAATCCTGAAAATCCAACCGCTGCACCAATCACTGCTTTCCAACTGGACGCATTTTCAGTTCAATATTTTTCCACAGCACTAATAAACATTGTATAATAATTTCTTTTATGCAGAAGAGAAAGGGATCGTGATCCGTATTATGATGATGTGTACAGAAGGGAATCACGTCGTGATCCACTGGACCCATACGTTAGACCCCCAACCAGGGATAGGTATGATGCACCATTGGAACGCAGAGAACCAGCCATACGAGATGATCCCTACAGAGACAGCAGAGAATTCGCTCGTGAACGAGATGACCCCTACAGGTAGATTTTTTAGTATGTTTTCATAGTGATTATGCTATTATATCATTTTACTTTTTACTATTGACTACTACATTAATCTAAGACTTATACCTTCTTTTGCGAACCTGCTGCTTGCCAATCTGCTAATTGTTTCTAATTAGCTGTTCCATCTGTTGTTCTTACCCCTTCTGTTTCTGAGAAGTGAAGATTCCAGGATTTCATTTCTTTAATTTTAGTTTTCACTTTTTTTTTCTAACGTGGTTTACAATGCATGTGGAAGTAAGAACTAATGATATGCGTGACACTTTAGTCTTCATTACAGAAGAGACCCGTATGACAGAGATTACGATCGTCGTGTACCGCCCGGGGCGTCTATACCAGCACCACCTGCAGCCATCGATGAGTTTGAGAAACCGATTGATGCCGAGATTTTAGTGGTAGATAAACAACAAAGGTAAGATATGTGTCAAAATTAATTCCAAGAATATGCTATTAGGCCAAATCAAAAAAATTATTACTCTACAATATGCTAGTCATAAGATAGCCATTAATATAAAATGTTAGAATCATGTCTTTCCGCATTTATAAATCCTATGATGTTCCACATTGTTCAATATTTAAGGCTTGGTAGATTGGATTTTAGATGTGAATTCATATAGGCCTTGTTTGGAGTGAATCATTATATAACTAACATCTTGTTAATATTAATTTTCATGCAATATTTTTATTCCATTTTTCGTTCATTGTTATGTAAATTCAATTAATGCGATCATATGTATGTTTGGGTGTCCCTAGTTTGAAGAAACTACTACCAGAGATCTAGTAATATGTGCTTTCTTAACATGTATAGTTGTAGTTGACTGTGTGCGGTGATTAGCAATAGCTATAGGGAGAATAAATTAGCTACAACATGGAAATATCATGAATTTGATTCAAAGCCTGGTGCTTTACTGTTGTTCCACATGCTTCCACATAAGTACTTGCATATAAGCATTCAATTCTCTCTCACAACACAAGTTGTAAACATGAGAGGTAGTTGATTGGTTAGTTCTTGTCACCTACACTTGATTGATTGATTGATTGATTGACACTCTTTACCTTCAGAGGGTACGCTGAGATCGTGGAACGCCGGCTTAAGGAGCAAGCCTTGAATGTTGGCATGATCTTCCTGAGTACTGAATTAACGATGATGAAAGCGCTGGAAGATGTGACCCGTCGTGATGTTCTGTATGCGATCGTCATAACAAGCCAACACGAGCTTCACCGCTCTGTAACACTTAACATCTTGCACGGCACTCCACAAGGTAAGAGCTATGGAATTTTATTTAGTGTGACTCGTTTTTTATTCTAATCCATGTGAATGTGTTTACATCTTGTAAAATATACTTATTTAAGAACAGATTTTTTTTTTTTAAGTAATGTTTTGTTTATTTTTTGTTTGAGTAATAAACAATAATTTCAATATTATTATAATTTAATAATATTGAAAGCATAAGAATACTGGTATATAGTACACTCGGTTTTCGTATATTACTTGCGCTAGATAGACCAAACTTTTCGTTGTTTTTTGCAATAAAATGTTGCTATATGTGTCGAGCCAAATATGCATAATCTGCGAAGTATTGTAAGAGCATTTCTCCGTGAAATTGCAGCTTTTCTCTGCAACTTTAGCTGAAACCTTTGTTTCTAAAGAAGAAAGTTTTGTATCTGAGTCATATTTTTATAGTAGTGATACAGTCATCAATGTTCACATTCGCAGTCCAAGTCAATGACTGGTTAAGACATTCGTGCGTCTTCGTACTGTTTTAAAAAATCTCTCCTTTTGTTAGACTGTTCAATATTTTGTATACAGACATCGAACCTTACTGCAAAAGCAATTTTTCTGCTCCCAATATTTTTCAAAGTAGGTAGCTGGTTAAAACATTTCTGCGTTTTTGCGCTGTTAAATGGATCTTTTTCAGAGTTTGAAATTTTTTTACACAGACATTCAAATCTTTAGGCAAAACAAATTTTTTTCGTTCAGCCGCAAATATTTTTGACAGTGCCGACTGGTATCTGGAAAAGGCATCCATTCGTTTTTGCGTTGTTAAAACTATTCTGTAATTTTATATACAGACATTTAAATCTTACAGAAGAAACGAGTATTTACGCTGGCAATATTTTTCGGTCTTAGAAAGTAGGTGGACAAGGCATTTATGCATTTTTCTGCAGACATTCAAAAACTTCAGGAGATTTGGAGAAGTTTTTTTTTGCTGCACATATATTTTTTTTAGTTTTCATGTGACGCTATGTATGACTAAACGAATTATTCTACGAGTTTTACCTCAAAGATATACTATGTTATCGCTAGTGAATACATTATTATCGTCGATATTCATCTAACAAAATGCTCATTTCACTTTATGTGTAGACTACCGTATATTCTCGCGTAAAAGACAAGTCTTAATATAGCAAATGACTATCGAAAAACATCGGGTTGGCTTTTTTACGCGCAACATACAAATTTTTTTTTTTTTTTTATCATTTTCGTCTTATGTGCGGATCGTCCATAACATGCGAGTTCACTACTGAAATGAAACTACTATTTGTTAGTATGAATGAATGCAATTTTAAATGCAGGGAATAAAATTTTGATAGACAACGTTAAAATATCATTTGGAAGATTTGACTTCTTTTTTAGCCAGCTAGATACAGTATCAAGACCATAAAAAGCAGCCAAAAGTATGAATTTCGAGGGTGAAACAGCGGGATCGTCCTATACGCCCAACATACAAACATCCTCAAACTCCAGGGTCGCCTTATACGCCGAATGCTTTATATGTAATAATATACGGTACGGTACACTTGACTTTCTTAACCCCTGAGTGTGCCTTCGTGCATGTGCTACCTAGTAAACTGGTACCAGCAACTCTCACCGTCAAGGGCTGTCTGTACCAGTACATCGGGGTATATCCCTACTCATCTTAAATGATGTACAGTACTAGGTTCTTTATAGTGCATATGAGCCGTTGTTTACAATGGGCCTACGGTTTATAGGCCTTTTCCGAGAATACTTGTTCTACACCAGAACCGTAGACGAGCCTGCTAATCGAACCAGCGCGGATATTGTAGCTTCTGTAATGGCCCCGTGCCCTAACCGCTAAGGGTGCCTTCGTGAATGTGCTACCTGGTAAGCTGGTACCAGCAACTCTCATCATCAGAGGCTGTCTGTACCAGTACATCGGGGTATATCCCTACTCGTCTTAAATGATGTACAGTACTAGGTTCTTTATAGTGCATATGAGCCGTTATTTACACTGGGCCTACGGTTTATAGGCCTTTTCCGAGAATACACCAGAACTGTAGACAAGCCTACCAATCGAACTAGCGCGGATATTGTAGCTTCCGTAATGGCCCCGTGCCTTAACCGCTCATCGACTCATCGATAATGATATAAGTATAATTTTTAAAGGCCTGCACTTTTAGAAGATGAACATCAAAGCTTTTCAGATTGTCGATACTTATTTTGTATTCAGCCAAACACTCATTGTTTTTTCGGAAGGCCAACAATTTTCTGGAAGACATTTCTGAACTTTTTTTGTTGGTTTCCCAGCCTTGATTTCAGGGATTCCATTCTTCGCTGTGCAGTTCGCTTGTGTCCTTGAGCAAAGTACTTTATCTGCATTGCTTCTTTCTACCCAGGATATAAGTGGAGTTGCCTGCTCCTGTGCTGATTACAGCAGCAACGTTTTAGCATGTGGACCCAATCTGGGACAGAAACACTTCATATCTGGAAAGAAATGCGCTACATACATAAATGAATTTTTTAAAAATTTAAAAAGGATACAATATAGTCAAATGACCTAAACACATTTTAGAATCGAAGGTAAATTTTGTGGCTTAGCCTTCGATTTCTCTTAGTGAAACTGAATATTATACAAAGGAGTTTTACTATAGAATGCATACTTTTTCAATAATAAAATCTTGAGGATTTTTTTTACAAAAAGTTAAATTTTATAGCTGTTATTGTAAAGATGTTAAAATACATTCATGACATTTTTGAATGGTAGAAAAGTGGTAAAGTATATCACGAAATTGTACTCAATGATTTTTGATATGTTTAATGTTGTACATGGTAAGTCAAATGCTTCTTTCTGAAGGTGATTTATTCAGATATTTGAACAGTTATCATTAATTAAATATGCTGAGAGGCGGAATATTCCACTTGCTATTTTCTCTTTCAGAAATTTTAATTACAACAATTTGTTTTCTTCCCCTCAACCAGAACACAGAAATATGCCTTTAGAGGATGCTATGAAACTCATAGTGAAAAACTTTGACAGTTATATGCAAGCATTACGAGAAAAAAGCAAGGGTATCTCCGCAGAAAAAGGTCTCGGTTCTACCGATCCTAAGTTAGCTAAACTCCCCGCAGTAGTATCTGAGGCCATAAATGAGCTTACAATGCCTCAACTCTTGAATCTGCTTGCCGATGGAAGACAGTTGACTATTCCAGAATTGACGCGAGTTATTAGTCATTTGTCCAATATCCGTCAGAAAATGATGGTTCTTGAAGGTGTAGCACCTGGCAGTGTCACAGGTAATTACAATCATTGTATAATATAATTTATGTGAAATACTCTATGATACTTCAGTTATCAATCAATGTGATCTTTCATGAAAATTTCTGTTATATTTAGGTGATGCTTCAGTGCCATCAAATGCTCCGCAAGCTATGCCACCTGTCACCAGCAACACTGAAGAACTCCAAGCAAAGATCCTAAACACCATTTCGTCTGCAGGAGCCGTACCGAATGCCGGCCCTTTGAAAACTAATTTAGCAGCACCACCTGATAACACTAAAATAGTTAGCCAGCCTAAGCCAACGCCTGGAGGAGATATGCCGGCTGCGAATCTAAACCTGGACAATCCAAACATCCAGAAAGCACTGAATAGCTTGATCCAGATCAAGCCTGGAGTTCTGCGAAGTCTTGTTGGAAGCACAGCGACAGAGACAACCCCAACGATGGTCACTGCTGACAGCCAGAATCGGCCAAATGAATCTATGATGTCTAGACAAGAGCATTCACAAATGAGCATTGATCAATCACAGCTCCAACAACAACATCAACAACGTCAACAACTAATGATGCAGGATCAGTATCAACAATACCAACAGAATCAGCAAAACCACCAGCAGCAACAGTTTATGCAACAGCAGCAGCAGTTCAACCAACAGCCGCAGATGCCATTCCAGCCGCAGCAGCCGTTCAACGGACCAGTGCAGCGGTTTCCAATGGCTCACCAGCAAGCCCAGATGCAAGCCAACTTCCAACAGCAGCAGCAACAGCAACAAATGTTCTATGGAATGGGCCAGAGATATTAAAGTACAGAAAACCACAGGAAGTTAGTTGTGCTCTGAAGTCAGTCTTTTGCAGTTAAGATCAAGAAGTCCAGCTAGGTTTTTCATTGTTCTGAATGCCTGAAGATACTTTTTGCTGTCCTGGTGAAAGGCATGTTTAATCTAAGTCATGCAGACATTTAAAAGATCTCTAATTATTTTTTACCCTGTCCGAATTGTATCAAAGTCAAGTGTATCTATCTACTAACACAGTTTGATTTTGATAGAAAATACATTTGTTACCCTTATGGTATCTAATTCGATTTTCGTTTAAAATTTATAAAAGTTATTTTGATACCAGGATTCTGATGATATCTGCCGTGAAGATAAAATTGAAAAATATTTCTAATTCTGACGATGATAGTAATGTTATAGCTACAGAATACAGTGTAACAATTTTGTGTTTTACACTCTACAATATTGATATAACAAACTTTTATCATGATTTTAAAGTTTTGTCAATAATTAAGATTTAATTGGATAATAAAGGTTTGATAATACATCATAAATTGTGTGTGTACATAGTGTACCATCTTTTCCTTAATTGTTTCAATGAAAATATCTCAACCTCTAGTTATGTATATTTTGTTGATGAATTGTAAACTTCAGATTGTGTAATAAAAGTACAATTATGTTGTTCCATTTATCGTAATTAAAAATCTGTTACTTGGTTTTAAAATGCAAGGATTTTTTGCTTTATATCCATTGCTTCAGATGTTTTATTAACAGCTCAAAGAAGACATCGTTGAACATTTGTGGAAAAAAACAACAGTGGAAAAAGAAACAACTACAGAACAGTAGTATTTTAATTGGAAAAAATGAATCATGGGTAAAATAATGTTTGTACATTTTTAAAAAGGTTTTTACTCTTTCGTGAAATTCATCACAATAGTTCCTCAAGTTAATACATCAGGTTACGATGTTACACCGTGATAGAGATGATGGAGTTTTGCTCTTTGTTGTTTTGATACAGAAATCATTGTATGCATCAATAAAATTCTGCATCCAGATATTTTTTTTTTTCATCTTCTAACTTCAATGATTTGCAAAAAAAGAAAAGAATGATTGAAATATGATTGTACCATAGCCTTGCATGTTTCTGTCAGTTGTTAAGTAAATTTGTAACAATAATAAATAAATTTTTTACAATTATTACAACAATATACATGTTTGCACAAGTGAGAATTTATGTTCCAAATTTGTTATGAGTTTTGTACTGTTTACATGATTGATTTTGAAAATTATAATTTCTTTACAATGGTTGTGTTTTAACATTTCTTTTTCATCATATTTGATGCACTTTGTAAAAAATTTACTTCATTATTGCTGAACACTGTTTTTTATGTCCTGTATAGGCCAATTTTTTATCTTTAACGTTGAAATAGCGTCAGTTGATGTTTAAAATTAATTGTACCACAATGCACAGAAAACAAGATTTCTCATAATCACGTCATAATTAGTGCTTGCAAAAAGTCGAATTATTCTCATGAATTTTTAATGTTTTGAAGGAGTCACGGAGACAATGAGCGTACACAATGTCTACCAAAGACCAAACAGCATATCAGATGATAATGGGGGGAGGAGGGGGTGATATTGTTTTTGGAAGAAAGTAAATCTACAATGAACCGAACATGCTGTATATAATTTTAGGTTTAATTTTAGGCTTGCCACACAGTTTAAACGTACTATAATTAGGTGTACAAATTTTTGCTATTGCTTAATGCTAGTATTTAGTTGTCTAATAAAATGTAGCTTTTGAATACTTGAGTGCAAGTGTATTGTTTTTTATTCATTCGTCGGTGCAAATTTTGAAATTACGTATGAATGTGTTTTTGGTGCGAATCATATCAAAGATAACCCAGTTTAAGTCCAAAGACTTATTTCGAGCGTGTCATTCTGCTGGTTAATGGGGAAACACACTGGAAGACAATCTATTCTTTTCCAAAGAATAAACAGCGTTATTTAACCTGCACATGGCCGTATAGCACACATTGACCAACAGCTTAAACGTAACCAACGCTATCATGACTTGTATCTTAGCCCTCCAGCTGAAACACAAGGATAGAATTGAAACAAGGACCAACAATCTGAATGGTTCTCTACGGCTCAGTGGCTACCACCAGTTTAGCCTATAATTATAGCAGATCGACTTGGAAAATAAGCAAGGTCTCTTAACCACTAGGTCCAAGTAAAGGTAAGGTAACGTAAATGCTGTATGTATGGTGCAAGTGGTTCACTGTTGCAATCTAAACTGAAAGAAACACAGAAGCAGACCCGTTTGATAGTATTTTTTTTATTTGTCTAATTGTAATTTTTTCAAAGAGTTGTGCATTCAGATTTAAGTTGAAAGCATCAAGTTAAAATCGCATTCGAGCTGGGTCTTCTTCAGCACAAGAAACCAAAACATTACTAATTGGCAAAATGCTTGGCTAAGAACACTTGTTGTCTAGCTGTATGACACTCGCCTTGACTGAGGTTGCAGGTTTGTCAGACAATATAACAGCTGTCTCTTATACACATCTAGATGTGTATAAGAGACAGGTGATTGGTACCGTAAGCTACAAAATACGGTGGTCCAGTACGACAAGACTATCCACATCGCCGTCTTGGTATTCCCAGGGGTGTCTCCCGGGTACCTGGATACCATTGCATACGCCCTATGACTGTAATATAGTTGTGTGTGTATATATATATATATATATATATATACATACATACATATATTTATTTATGTATTCATTTTATATACTGATAATAAAAGTAAAAGTACTTACAATAAGTGTAAAATATATAAATTTAATTATTCAACATAGTCCTACTCTTCAGTTATTAAAATACTTTAATATACTTGTATACTGTATTTATACCCTATATATTTTATTTGCATTCTAAATGTTTCACCGGCAAAATAAATATGAAATTATATGAGTGGCGAATCCAGTAATGTTTAACAGGGCCCAGGGGGGAGATTTTCACTGAAAAAGGGTCAATACCATCTCAGCCCCACCATGTTTGGGACTGAGGTAAGGAAATTTATGATTACGTCACCCTCTAAATGATCGGAAATGGCACTCAGACTTTAATAATTTAGGGCCCCCTTTAATTTGCCACTGTATGTAATGTGATATGCAGTCGATGTCAGAGACGCATTATACAGTTATGTATCAACAAAGCCCTTTTTGGTCAGGGTGCTAGATAGAGGACCATGTGGTTAGGTGCCCTAGGGGTCGGGGGTCTGCAGACCACCGCACGAGAGCGTATAGGCGTTAAGCACTGCCTGTGTAATGTCTTACACTGTCGCAAAGCGGCACAACATTTCTTAACAGAAAATATGGCCATTGTACTAGTCGTCTCCTATAGATTCTTTTAATTGATTGCATGATGTATAATAAAGTTGATGAATTTTATTTGGATGTCGAATCACGAGATTTTCTTTATTTTTGAATAAATTGACAAATATTGTGTAAGACTTTTTGTTTTATTTACAGACCTCCAACGCTCACATTTTCTTCCATAGATTTTATGTTAATGAATTTTATGTTCCAATATATTTGGGGGAAAATGAACCACAGGGAAAAAGGTAGACAGTGTCACTTGGCAATATGAAGGGGAACGTAGCAGTGTCTACGAGGGATTGCGTCCACAAATGATTGACTACGTGTACGCATACAGCAACTAGGGAGACCTGACTTAACCCCAAAATTATGCGTGGAAGACATACTTAACGAGGAAGACGTACTTAAGCTTAGAGTGAATTAATCTATTACAACAATAAATAAGCCTACAATAAATAAATGCATACAATAAATAAATGCAATAAATCTACAACTTAAAGTGAACTTTTAAATTAAATAAATAAATGGTGAAATTCGTGCAAAGTTTTTAATATTGCATTAATAATGTTTTTGTGTGAACATAAAAGATTTTTCATAAAATTAATGATTTATCAACTGCTATGAATGCTATCAAGAGTGATTTAAATTCTCTAATACCGCCCTCAGTTGTGCATGGCTAGTTGCCGTCTGCTGTTTTGCGTGTTTTAAACGAGAGAATTCAATCTAACCAACACATTCACCATTTAAGATTAAAATGATGTTGTTATGAGGAAATAAATGTTCAAATTCATGCAAAACTAATTGTGAGATTGTAATTTATACTTTGTAGGTGTCTTAGTTGATTTAAATTACTTTCTAATAGCAAATTCATAGCTCCATGATCAGAAGTATGCTTAATATCAAATAGCTTCATCAAATCAACGATTTATTAAAATGTGTAACACGATTTTTCTGCGATTGTGTACACATATTTCCAAGCGTTGTAGGCATATATATTCAGATGTAAAGGAACGGTTCAAATTCGAATGCTGCCCTCATTCGTATACGGAGTTCCCACCAAAAGTACAAATATTCGTTCCCCATCAGAGCAGAACATGTTAAATTGTGTACAAGTTCAAAAAGAATATACAACAATGCATAAATAGGTAACAGCACAAGGTAACACTATATATAGCGGCTACAATGTAATCATTCAGTTGTTAATTATTCATTTTATCCGAAATTGAAGGTCGTTTTCTACCAAGTCATGTCTGTAAAAATACAATCCATACCTGCATGCGATTATTTTTTTTATAACACATTTTTATAAGAAAGCCGTGGTTGAAATTGCTTAAAAAATAAGAACGAATTGAGGCTAAGTTAAAATCAAATGAGGTTTTTATTTTTAAAAATTATTAACCAACAAATCAAACTAGTCACATACAGTAAAGTAATGTTTAAAACGGTTATATAAACATTACCTATATCTACTCCAATAGTGTACCAGATGCGAAATACAGTACTGTATTTAGTACCATTAATCTTGGCTTCCATACAAGCGCTACGCAGTAGACCTACAGCGATTGAACTTAAAACGCTGTAGGGACAATGCAGCGAATTTTAGGAAACTAAGCTTCAGGGAAACGACAAAATTAAACATTGGGTAAGCTTGTGCCGTAATATTTTTCTTTCTTTGAAAAAATTATGTAAAATAAGAACATATTGAGCCTGAAATTGCAACAAAAAAAAAGCACACTGAGTCTGGGCGAAATGTTACTGGTTCTTTAAAAAAAGGAAGTGTAGTCGGTAACAACAGTTTAGTTGCATGATTTGTGGGCTGCAACAATTGAAAAAAAAAAATCTTCAGGCCTACAAAATGACAAGCCATGTCTACTAAGCCCCTGGCTTTAAAAATATACTGTCTCTACTCAAGGACAAACAAAAGTAGGCCACAGTAGTTAACCCCTGAAGTCTAAATCATCTTCAACTGACTTGACGATAAAAGAACTTTAAAATTAGTATTTTGATTGGCTCTCTAAATAAACAAAGTCTTAATATTCGTGGGTTTTGTGTTGTCATCGGCTGTTGAATCGTAAGCCTAGGCAGTAAAATGCAAATTATGTAAACAGTAGACCTAGACCTCATGCAATACTGCAATAACTCGCTGGGACACACAGTTTCCCGATTAAACCAACGGTTTATATTACTGTATAAACATTTATCATCAATGATTTATTTGTTTCTAAAATGGGATCTAGGCGTATTTTGCATTTACTTATTATAACGCCAATATAATTGTAGGCCGTTTTATATTTTAAACAAGAAATGATCGTTTTTTTTTAAATATAAAATACAGTAAGCATAAACTGAAGGTAATGATTTGTGGCTTCCCCTATTGAGATTCAAACCGAATATTAAATGAATGATCTAAACAATAACTTATGTAGGCATGCAATCTTTTAAATTGATCTCTCTATTTACGTAAAATATGCAGAAGTGGTCGTATAGGCGTATCCTACACAATTTAATTCATAAGTATAACCATAGAGATCTATGGTATAACCCAGTTATATAGGCATGCACGATTTGTTTTTGTTCTATTAAAATTGTTCTAGATTATGTGTCTTCCATTGGAAAACCTAGTGTAATTATTTACCTCGCCAGCACCTTGTTCTTTATTCGTTGTTTATTGTCAAGGAGACAAGGTACCGTACCGTACAATAATCCACTGAGTTGTCGGACGGACAAGGTCTCAAAAGCGAACCCAATCACTTAGCATGAGATCCTCAGCCGCCCGACTTAACATAAATACCGGTAGAATGTTTTCAAAAAATAGGGGACAAAAACATCGCCCTATTCTCCAATGTGACATTGAAGAAGACACAGAACGGTATCATCAACAGACAAGTACAGTATAACCCAAATAATCTTCCGCTATTGTATTAGGCTTACACTACGCAACATTAAAACTCTATTGTAGGCCTACAAGGAAAAGAGTAGGCGTACACCTTTGTATTATTCACACACAGAAATCATTATTAATACAACATTCATTATTATAAGTAAATCAAGTATAGTCCTACGTTTCTAGATTGTTATCTTATTCACGCAAGCAATAACAGAATTATTATCTTATTCACGCAAACAATAACAGAATGCACACGAGGAGTACGTGTCTGCTAGTGGAAACTGGACCGTATGGATATCTGTGTAACTGTATCCACGGTTGTACTATGACCTTGGTTGGTAATTAGACAAAGTCTGTAAAGTTAAGAAACAAAATATTAAAAAAAAGTCATTGCTATGCGTAAGAGCAGTGAGTATGCATCCATAACGCATCTCTTAACAAAGCGTGAATTCAACGACAATAATTGGTTCTTTTATCGGATATTCCTCATTCCTCAGTCACCCAGATTTATCAATACAGTTCAAACGACATGACATCTACCATACACACAACACAGTCCTAGTAGGTTGGTTGTACTTTGAAATAAAAAGTAACAATACTATATTCATAAAAAGACCACAGGAAAACATGCCAATAACTAAGAGAAGATGTACAGCCTACGTTAATTGGCATATCTAAAGGGCACACGACCCCCTAAAACGCTTGCGCCCTGCCCTTCTGCCCCTCACCCTACTGAAAACTAGCTGATCAAAACAAATATTGTGAAGTAGTTAAACTCATGTCATCAGTTATTTTTGCAGCCAGCTCATCTCTTCCCCCAACGCCACTACCACTTAATCATCAGGGACCACCAACTTTTAGCATATAAGAACAAAATATATGGTTAAGCTTGTGCTGAAATGCATAATTTCTCCCAATGATACATTTCATTCTTTGAAAAGTTTGTAAAAATATTGTTCTAGTACCACCACTAGGGTATCAGAAGAAAACCATGAAAATTTTTTGGGAAAAAAAACCATGAGAATAGTTTTAGATGTTTGGCCTACAAATACATCATGGAAGTTTGCATTTAGTGTCCCCATTATTTTTACTGTAGACAGGTCTACTGTATTGGAGCCAGCGATCAGCCAACGAATCCACTACTGGAAAAAAGACATGGACGCGCGCAAGCATAATAAATAGGTAACTTACTGTATTTCACATCGCATTGATTTCGTAACCCGGGGGATGAATTTCTATGCGATTATTTTCATTAATAAGCATGGAGGGAGGTGTTCATAGTATAAACCAACTTCGATATGAATACTGTACCACCTTGGCAATAATTAAAGTAAACAACCTAGGCTATATTGTATGCTGCTTCTCTTAAAGGCTGTACTACTGTATAATTACTACCGGTATAAGTTTTTCATTTGCCATGACATAATCCTGATCCTTTGTTTACCATGAATGTAAGGATGAGCCGAAAACGCCAAAAATAGGCCAATTTTTTGCAGAAACAAACAATGGTAATAATAACAACAATAATAATAAAATAATGTATTAGCCAATTTTGAGTAGTAAATATTTGGCACAAACTATAAAGGCAGTTGGTAGCGTAGTTAATGTTTTTTGTCGAAATTGGGTTGTCAAGTACCCTGCCTTTTCCGGTTGTTTGGTGTTGTGGAGGCACCTACCGAACACTACAGTAATTACTTTTTTATTT
>NW_022737223.1:2618379-2635692 GCF_011630105.1 Anneissia japonica | reverse complement strand
CTGTCTCTTATACACATACATACATACATACACACACACATATACACACACACACATACACACACACACACACATACACACACACACACATACACACACATACATACATAATGTAAGAATTAGCCGAAGAACTAGGTGAAAAATATGCTAAAATTCCAATTTCTCGATTATTAATTTTAAAATTGGGAACCTGATCCACGGTAATAGCGAATTAGGCGAGCAGCCAGTTTGTATTCATGTAGGCCTATCACTTAGGCCTGTGTGGTATTTTAGAAGGCATTTGATTTAATACACTGTTTTACGCAGATGTAAATCTTTTGCTGGTCCTTTATTTAGTATCATACGATCAATGGGTGTCCTTAGAGAGACTGCGTCAGTAAACATGTATCATAGAATGAGATGTTCTCACCAACATTATGGTACCTGGCTTGGGTTACAACATACTCTAGCGGAATCATTATAATGGAATATTTCCGTAATATTTCTTTGTTTAGTGTTTTATCTCAAAGAAATGATGACGCATGTATTTTAGTGGTACACAAATTAAGATTGCATTTTAAAAATCTATGCCACTCTTACAATTGCAAAATATTGCCTTATCTCACGCGTATACGCACGTAACGCCGCTGGCACACACTTAACTGATGCTAGTAAACGTAATTCCTTTACGACAACGTAACGAGGGGCGCAGCGCGACGGATTGTTTCCTCCGTCGGCGGTAGACGCAGTGTTCGTTTTCGATAAGGCGGGTGCGTGGGTTGGATACATGTGGCTGGGTTGGTCGTTTAGTATGAACAGCGGAGAATAATTTTTAAAAAAAATATTCAAGAATATTGAGAACAAAATATGGTAAAGTCAAATATTTTATCATATAGGGCCTATAAATTATTCATTTCGTGAGTCTCTGATAAAGTACGGTACACTTCAACAATAGAACAATCATCGACCTAATTGCTGTGAAGTAAATCTAAAACGTATTCACGAACTATGATGACATGGTTCAAAAACGTGCTCAATATATTTGAACCAACTTTAAAATACCAAACAAAAACGTGCGTGCCGACATTTCAATTGCTTTAGAAGTATGTTTCAAAAAGTATTTTAGTGCATGATCGTACCGTGGTACTAAGTACATGCAAGACCACCTTCAGGAAAAATAAAAAAAAAAATTGGATTCGCATAGCGTACCATGCACCAAAATAATACATTTTTTAAAGTTACATTTTTAGATCTATCTATAGGCCTATTGGACGGTGTCCCAATAGCCCCAGGCACCAGTGCTTTGCGCTGGCTGCACTTCCCATACCTACGTCACTGGCTAAGGAACATGAACTAGTAAATAAGGCATACATTTTGCCAAACGGGTATAGCCCATAGTTTAGAAACTTTGCTATATACCTCTGTTTCTTAATAGGCGGCCCAAATTTTTCCCGCAGAGTAATTCAATTTGGCCCGCGAATAAAACCAAATAATAGAAAAAACAAATTAATAATGGTTGGCTTAGAACGCTTATTGTAAACATGTGCTTAACTTATACGTGAAAACAAAACGCACCAAGTAAGTATTACTTAATCTAACCCTACAGACAAACTAAATCTACTCCTAGTATTCAACGTTATAATCATTCGATGAATACATTTTCAATAAAGTAAAGACAAACATGCAACCCCTGGGTCATGTGCAATAACAACTTTACGGAAAACGGCTTGGAGATATTAAAAAATATGAGCAAGCTATAAAAGGCCATAAATTGAATATAGGCCTATTAAAGCGACTTGTGTTCCGCCAAGTTTTGTCTCTCTGGTTCTGTTTACTGCAGTGAACACATGTTTCGTCAATAGTGTTTTCTTCATTGTTAATAAAAACTTGTACCTATCGAACACTGCCCATAAAAATACAAAGAACACCTCGTACAATGAGGAAAATAGTTTACAGGTAAACAAACTTTACAGGTAAAATTAAGTTCATATTACTTGTATTTAAAAACATGTCTAGACTCTAAAACTTAGGCTTTTTTTTATTCAGATCAATCATATTGCTGAAAACGACACTTAAACTGATGACGAGTTCCCCTGTTTTGGCCCTTTAAACAAATTAATTAAGAACCAGGGCTATAGACTAAGAGGAAACTACAGTAGGCCGAAATGCCGCTATAAAAGCAGACGTCATTTCTATAGTTCACGAACTTGGTTTTGCGCCGAGGCTTCAATAATTATTTCTTAATAGACTTGCTCCTCGCTCGGCCTATTGATAGGCGTTCCACTGTACTTTACTTGTATTACCCGTATGTTTTTGAAGTATACTTTTACATAGGCCTACTGGTACCGTACATACTTGTGGGGTCCTTACATTTCTAGTTATGTTTATTTATCTTGTGGATTCCATATCTCAGTAGGTCTACCGTATCACTTCGAGTTGCGCTTAGGCCCTATGTCTTTAAGTTGCGATGGTGTCGGAAATTCCGCGACTGGTGGTCCCACACGGCTAGGGCAGATTCCACATTTAATCAGCCCCCATCATGGTAGGGGCTATAAAGTGATTTAAAAAATAGCTTATAACTGTAACACCTCTAATCCCAGAATTGCGTGCTCTCTGGGCAGATGTCCAGGCATGTTCTAATTTTTTAAAAGTGGCTTAATTTTGAAATTAGAATTTTAATACATACAAAAGCAATTACCAAAATAGGGCATGAGATTTGGGTAAAACATGACGACGATATAACAGTCAGAGGCCAGATTCCTGTACAATATATGACGCAATGTATAAGAGAAGCTTCCCGGATAAAGTGCGATGATATTTAAAGAAGCAGATGGAGGCCTGTTGTTACAACAATAAATTGATGTAATTTGAGACATATTTCATTTAAATGTATCTGTCCATTGGCTAATAATTGAAATTTATTTGTTGTTTGTATCACTTCTGTATATGTATTTTGATGACCAAATAAATAATCGTACAAAAGTTTGGGACAATGGCCTCGAGTTGTGTGTTCCTACCTTTATATCCTTAAAAAGTACAGGTGTCTAAGGTGTTTGCGTATATGAATATTTACAATGTTTGTAAGGCTACGTTTGTAAAGATACAAAATGAAAGTAACAGTATCACTTCGGGGTACAGTATTTTGTCTTTGTACGGACTGCGTTCATGGGCAATGAGGCCTACATGAGGTTAATTTTTGGTTTTTTGTATTTTATAATTAAAGATTTGCGTGTGGTTTTATACGCTCCGCCGGACGGAATTTACGGACACATCCCTGATTGCGAATGATTTTGTTCAGATAATAATGGGATTTATTACCGTATTGTTTTAAGTATTGTTTACAGAAAGCTTAACATTCTGCTACCCGAATTTATTATCTCATCGTCTCCCCTCCCCAGTCGACAACACATCGGCCTACATGTCATTTAAAGCACTTCGCTCTCTTGGTAGCGAATTTCTAAGTTACCTTGATCAGTTTTTTTTTTTGTTTTTTTTTTAATCGCCGATTTACGTTTGGCAGTCCTAAAAATCTGTAAAACTGTAGGCCTATATCTTGTAAAAATATTTCACTTTGCAAGTTTGATAAATTTTTGAATTGGTGTACCATAATTTCGGCTATTTTTGTTTAATATTATTCTTTTTTTTTTAGAATGTTTAAATATAGGCATACTGTAAGCCTAAAGTGTGGAGTATTTTTCGATTGTTACAGGTGTTAGGCCTATGTGAAAGCAGATTTAGTCGACAGTTGCAGACCACAGCAACACCAAAACGATCGCATCTTTTCCTAAACGGTAAGTCTTCTACACTATACCTTTCCAACGTGTCTCCTTTTACCATTTTCCGTTCTCTTGCATAAAACATGGTTTTGAAATTTCTGAAAATTCTGTCTGTCATCAATATTTTAATGGACTTTATCATTAATTTCTTGGGTTTATTAATCGTCTTTGTTTATTTAAGGTAGGCCTATGCAAATCACGTCGGAGTGTGGCTCAAAAAGCCTACCAGTTATATGATACTGAAGTTCGTTGTCATTCAATTAAATTTTATCGAGCATGCACAAGGCCATTCCAGGTAGGCCTAAATTTGTTATTCTCGTAAATCATGAGCCTAGTGAATCATTCTTATGTTTAATTTCCAGTTTATTGAATTACTGTAATATGCCTATGAAACCATCGGCTTTGAAAGTACTTTAAAAGTGTAATTTGCTGTTTTTAACCATTTAAATTATCATAGTGTCATAATATAATTATCTTAAGCTATTTCATGTTTTTAATGCATAATATTATAAATATTAATTATTTTATATGCTTTAAATTTCAAAGGGATATCAAGAATTGTGTTGTTTTATGTAAGGCAACTTCGCCACGAATTGTTATCCTTTAATGACCACTTTTACCCTTGTATTGTAGCATTACAGCAGAAGTCAGGACATGATAACGGAAACCATTTCATCTTAGAAGAAGGCGTGGCATACATCGACTTAACAATCAAACCGCAGGACTTACCTATGATGTGATGTACGGATAGAACAATAAATACCGCCCTCACATGTCGTTAAACTTTGTGACATATGTAGCCACTCGTTGAGTCAAGTGATTGTAGCGTCGCGACAGCTTCACTTGTACTGGGTGTAAAGTTGAAATACGTATCGAACATTATGATTATGATTTCAATCAAAAAAAAAAAAAGAATTATAAGATTCGCCGTCGACGCATTTACCACTGCTGACGTGTATCAAAGTTGATATTCCTATATTTAGCCGTGTAGTGGTTAAGTAACCGAAATTGTTATGTTTACTGTGTGTATTTTCTGGTTAGCTAATCTAAGTTACGTATCCCAAAATACACAATCCACCAACAATATATAATAACTCTCAAACCTAACATGCTCAAACACTGTGACGTAATAAATTTACCAGGAAATTCAGTTCAGAAAAAAATATACGGCGTTAATATTCATAATGCTAAACCACATTTAGCATATTTTTTTCAAAAACAAGGAAAGGCAAAATAGCTTTGCTTATAACTTGCTTTTTTTTTCATCTTCAGTGATTCTTACCCTTAGTGATTTAAGGAAGCAATGAGCTATAGCTCGTAATAACTGCCTACTCTTCTTTTATATGTGTGAATGTTGTATTGTTTGAATGTAGGCCTATTTGTTGTAGTTTCTTGTAACAACATGTTATGGTAATGAATTCTACTTGTTTATTGCTCGAGCATTAAAAAACGCATACTGTACCTATGCTGTTTCAAGGCTAAATATAAATATTACCTGTCTGAAATGATAATTATGATTCGACCCGACTCAGTTAAATATTAAAATGATGATACGTAGGCTTGTTGTGTAAACAATTGTTAGCGTTATGAATGGAAATATTTCATCATATAAAAACTGTTCAACCGTTGCAGGTTCACAACTCTACAACAACAACCACTCCAAGGTCATTGACCCTTCCATATCTAAATCATCGTAAATTGACTGTCTGATCGACGAACTAACTTGGAAATTAGTATTTGATTAGCTCTGTAAATAAACACAACGATGTACTCCGGGGGCCGTTATGTTGTTATCGGCTTCTAGTTCATCTTCTGGCAGGTGGTAAAATGTAATTTATGTAAAATAACCGGAGTGGACCGCATGAAAAATAAATAACTCGCTGGGATGCACAGAATGTCTTGTTAGCCCCAACGTTTTGCTAAATAAATATTTATTAGCCTATTATATATCAACTTTATTTATTAAAAGTTTTAAGACACTAAAAGATTTACTTGTTGGAATGGCCATAGTCTTTCGACTTTTATAGCCAACCACAAAACATTCCCATTGTCGGTAGGATAATCCAGGGTTAGCCAAGATGGTGTGGTAATGGTAATGGTTGGAGACTTATATAGCGCATAATACATGGTCTCTATGCGCTCGGGACTAGATGTTGCACTTTACAATAACTTTCTCCTCCCCTAAGGGTCACTTCATGTCTTCAGCAGCCAGTAAACCGGCGCATTTTCATCTGTCTATGACAGGGGCCGAGTGAACCAGTACACCGGGGTAACCCCTTACTCATCTCGAAAGATGTACTGGGTTCTTTAAAGTGCACATGAGCATTTGTGTACACTGGGCCTGCGGTTTATAGTCCTTATCCGAGAAGACTTGTTCCACCACCAGAACTATAGGAGCGAGCCGGCCGCGAACCCGTGCCGATATTGTTGGCTATGATCACGGTGCCCTTGCTTTAACCGCTCGGCCATTTGGCTCGCTCCGTACAATATTGTTACACTTTTTTTTTATAAGAACACATTTTAGAACAGAACACTGAGACTGAAATTGGTCAAAGATTAAAAACAAAATAAGGTAAAATGTCAAATAGGGTTTTTATGTAAAAAAAATTTGAAACCAAAATTGTGACTATGTAACACCCTGTTCACAGTAATATACTGCTGTCAATAATTATATTCTATGTTTAAAACTTGTGTAAAAATAAGAATAAAATAAGAGCATTTTGAGCCTGAAATCGGCAAAAAAAAATAAGAACACTGAGCCTTGGGAAACATTTTTTTTATATAAAAAAATGTGTTGGTTTTCTTTTTGAATTATTATTTAGAGCCCCATCGTAGGGAACTTCTTAAATCAAACAGTACAGCAATTTAATATATTCTAATATATAGGCCTATAGGCTATATACTATATCAAAAATATATATTCTATCAAAATGATTTATAACATTGTTATTATACTTGTGCTATAAAAAAACTTTATATTAGGCTTATTATTATTATTATTATTATTATTATTATTGTTGTTGTTGTTGTTATATTATTTAAATAGTGCTTTTGTAAAATCCTGATGACAGTCGACAAAATATTTCCAACAATTTCCAATATTTATATTTTGTACAATTTTTTTTGCAAAGACAGTACAGTACTAACAGGAATTTCACTATGCTTTGCTCGGTCCCGTGGCATTTCACAAAGGGCTTGCATTCCATAATTGAGATAAATAAAATTACATAAAACTGTAAATTTACGAAGCACAGTATAATGTTCAAACGTGACTGTTTTTTGTTTTTTTTTGTGTGTGTGTGTCCACGGTTAACTGATAAAAAATATCAATATCAGTGGAGGAATTTACATAAAGTACTTGGTAAGTTCAACAACCGTTCGGTGGTTTGCCATCCCTACGTTACTCCAGGTCTAGAAAAGAATCACATCGTGAAAACTGAATGAATCGTCAAGAAATGTCGCCCTGTCGATTGATTGTATGTGTAATAAAGATAGACAGGAGAATACTATTTAGATCGATGCGATTTATTGTATCACCGTGGTTTACAAAACAGTAGCTAGAGTAGGCCTATTCTGTACCATTAACGTACGGTGCCAACCAGATAAAGTCGTAAAGATCAAAATCAGATATAATAAGTCCTTAAAAGACAATGATCATGCTTGTGTATATTTATTCGTTTATATCATACAAATAATAAATGTTTATGAGTGCAATGGGAAGAATATTTTCACGAGTTAAAAGATTGATTTGACTGTTCCATTCAACGAGGCGGAGCCGAGATGAATGGAACACAGTCAATCTTTCAACGAATGAAAATATTCTTTCCATTGTGCGAATATAAAACATTCATTATTTGTTTTATAACACACCTAAATAGGTCGGTTCGCCTATAGGGGCCTAGGCCTAGCTTGCCTGGCCTAGTAGGCCTAGGGGCTAGGCCTATCCGCCACGCAAAACCTAGTATATAATAACAGATTTAACGACCTGTTATCTATGTGTCTTCTATACATCAGTCACTGTGATTTATTCGTTCAGACAACACTACAGATAATAACATGACGTTTTGTATGTACATAGGCCCATCTTTTATCTGATATATCCAGTCAATCCAGAGTTGTATTGGTGTACTTCAAACAACACGACATACATAGGCCTGCGTACGTGCGCATTTTGTGTGATACCTGTTTTGTTGTGCAGTACATTATTTTCTGGGTCCCAGTCTCTTACTTCAATATCCAGGTTTTGATTCAAATTCAGTGGTGGCGACAAGGATGTGGATGTGGGGTTGGGGACTGTCGTCCGACGCACTACTAGGTCGTCGGATCAGAAATATGAAAAACAATAATTTGCCTATCCAAATAACGTTATTTTGATAGCTAATTCTTAATATTGTGGTCTAAAAGCACATTGAACTCTTCCCGTGAAAACTAACAAGGGCCGGGAGTCTTTATTCCGGGCCGTCGACCGAGGCTTCGTCGGGACCTTTACCTTGACTCAGACCCCCCTCCTTGCGACATATCGGACCCCTTGTTGGAAAATTCCAGTCGCCACCGCTGATCAAATTGCTGTGTATCAATTGGTATATGACGACATATTTTCATTCAGTAGGCCTACTCTATGGAACGAATTGATTGTAACCGGACGTCACATTTTTTGCTTGATTGTTCACGGACCCTATAATAAGTTTATTGATAAGCGAGCCACCAAATAGCGGGCTACCTGAATATTAAAAAACCTATGATATTATAGCCTATTTTACACCACATTATTTCGTAACCCGAGGGATGGATTCTGATCCGATTATTAATTATAATATGCACCAGGGGAGATGTTTGTATAGAAGTATAATTTCAAGCCAACTTCGTTATTGATACTATCTATACAATAAATAATAATAGAACCAGTAGCGACGCTATAGATTTGTTTCATAAAATTAATTGTCGTGGGAATTGATTGGTGCATGCGTCGAGAGGCACTTACTTGGGTTTAGGCTTAGATTTTGGAATTCAAATGCAAAGCCAAGCTTCGGAAGAAAACATTTTTTTTTTATGTTTTACTAATACATTTACTAAGAAACTGAATGAATGATTGAAGAGATACGGCTAATAAGATACAGATTTTTGAATACTGGGTAAAAGGACATACATTTTCCCTCCGGAAGTGCAGAAGCGTAATATCGAACGAAAAGCTCTTATCTTGCATTGTGCTCAGGGACCACGAGTGTTCATATTCTAATTACATTACAGATTAACCGGGTGGAATAATTTAACCAATATATCACATCGTAACATAAATATGACATTTTACATACAGCCACCGTCGGCCGGCGCTATGAAGAAGTCAACGCGATGAGAGGCACGCGCAACTGATCAGTAATTATATATATATATATATATATTTTAAATAGGCACATTTCCCACTGAAAAAAACACTTAAAAAAAAAAAACCTGTGCCATACGCCACCAATTTATAAAAATCTTGAATCTGCCCTGCCTGGCAACGCCTTGCCTGCAGCGCCCTGTCCCTCATAATTCCAAAACCGTCGCTGCACTTTTGATTGAAGTTGAAAAATAAGACAAGAATACGTTGTCTATAATTCAGTACCATCTAAACTAATATGCCGCCAGCTGAAGAGTAAACGTCAACTTAGAATGGTATTTTCTCAATCTGTTGTGTCTTGGATTACAAACTCTATTGTAATGTAAATATAATCTTCAGGTGATGGGTTTCTTCTGAACATTTTATTGTCCAGACCTTAAACTAAAGCCTACAAAGTTGACCCTATTATGTTGGTATATTATAGGTCCCTGGTTCAAGTTAACATTAATTTTCCGCTTACTACACAGCAGTTTAAAGCGTCCACCACCCAGCAGTTCCCGTCTCAAGCCGTACGTAAGTAGCCCGCATTTTTTGAATAGGATGCCAATGCGCCAAAAAATCACCGACGAGGGGTAGAAGATCCCAGACCATTAATTCCAACAGGCGCGGATCCAGTAGGGGTACACAGGGGCACGTGCCCGCCCACCCTCATCCGTTTTGCCACTAAATTTTAATATTATTATTTCAATGCATATCAAGTAATAAGCGCTACTCACTCACAATTCTGAAAAAATGTGCCCCCCCTCCCCCGGCCCGTTTGAAAAATTCTCGATCCCCTGTCCAAGATTTCAGACAGGGGCCGATGGTCTCCGACGACCTGCCCAAGTTCCCCGATAGGCACCTCCCAATACCCGGAAAGTAATGGACGGTAGCAATGTAAAAATGTTTTTTAAAGCAGTGTTCCCCCGAGGAAATAATTTGCATATGCTCAGAGGTTCCTCCAAGGATCCTGTTCCCCTTCCCCCTCCCATTGGCGCGCCTGATATCCATTTCTAAATCCATATGACGTTATTTCCTTCCCCCTCTCATTGGCGCGCCTGATATCCATTTCTAAATCAATATGACGTTATTTGAATGAGTCCAACTCCGCTGTCTGTGAGCGCTAGACGACGCGACGCTGTTTACTGATTGCTACTGGTAGAGTAAACGGATCGTCATTAAAAACGATCTGTTGTGCGTGCATCCGTGTTCTCCATAGAATCGCGTCGGCCGACGACCGTCGAACTCATTGACTGTCCGGCTTAACACTTACGCTTGTTGGTATAGTTTATCAGACTTATCGGCCATTTTTAGCTTTGAATATTTACAGTTGTACTCTAAAGTTTATGCCTTATTATAAAGCAAATGCGTATACCAAACAGAAGCGAGTATTTTGCATGCACCTTTATTGATATATTGTTTGTTCTTAAAATAGTAAACATCATATCACAAAGGCATACTGTTTTATTATTAATAAACACTGTTCCAAATGAAATTATCAGTGGCATTTTAGCCTAACATCCGATGACATCGAAGTTGTAGATGTGTGTGGATCAGCTCAGCAACCTGTGTGAGAATCTCTGTAAGTAGCCCTGAACCCGGGCACTCACCTCCTAACGGTCGTTGGCCGACGCGATTCTTTAATGAATGCAACGCCACGACGTGCGCGGATCGTTTTTAATGACGATCCTTTCAGACTGCTACCAACAATCAGCAGATGGTGTTGTGTAGTTTAACGCCAGGGAGCGGAGTTGGATACGACGGTCGTACGACGGAGTGAGTGTGTCCGGCTTTTTTACCATGAGCTTTTAGTTATAGTACATTTAATTCTGTAGCGCCTACGAAGTTTCCATTCATCGTCCCCATATCACCAATGCCATACCAATTGAATCAGTCCAACGACGGGCCACCAAGGTTCTAGTGGCGTATCTAGAAACCTTGAAATGGGGGTGCTGATGGTTGGGGCTGGGGGTATGAAGGTGCAGTGGGGGTTGGGGGAACGATTATCAGTTGAAGGGCGCTAACTCGCAAAATAAGGTAGATTTTAGGGAATTTTTAACTACTAGACCATGATTTTTTTCGGGGCGGCGCACCCCCAGATACGCCAATGCAAGGTTAATCAAATCAGATGCGAATGGAACAGTTGTATGCGGCAACAACTTATCGTGTGGTATCATGTTTAATTTACAACAAATTATTACATATTTTGGATAGGATTAATTTATGGCAGGCACTCAACTACGTTGCGTCGTATGATGGTCGATACTGCCATCGGCCGAGGAATTCAGTTTCGCTTTCTGATGTGAGCGCTAGACGACGCGACACCGTCGCGTCAATTAAAAACGATCCAATGATTGTGCGTCGTGGCGTTGCGTTCTCCATGGAATCGTGTCGCCTGGCTTAAATATTATTACTGCTGGTGACTGAGACTATATCCATGGGCATGTCCACGATATTTTTGTCGTTCAATAATCAGGTTAAAAACCACCAGGTCCGTAAGGGGATCCGCGAGACCTTTAGACCAATTTCCATGATTCCATTATTTTTCTTACGACAGTGTGATAAATACCTTACTGTTAATCATTAGTGGCCTTGTCAATAATGTAATAGCTTTGATGTTGTACTTTCGTGGGGAATCATCTTCAACCTATATCTTATCATCATCCTATTATAATATCATAAATATCAACTATGAATAAACCTAGACTTGAAGTCCATGAAGATTTTTAACATGTCCTGATGGGCCCGCGAATGCAAAAAGTTTGGGAAATACTGGTGTATAGACCAGATATGAGAACATTTTTAATTTTGTATATTTCTATGCTATAGGCCTACACAGTATAGGCCTATGTTAGAATCATGTAATTATTAATCTACATTGCAACATCTCGTGAATATTTAGCTTTAATAAAATACATTGATTGTGAAGTCTTTAGAAGTAGAACAAGCGGAATTCACATGTCCAAGGGAGAAGGTGGGGGATCAGTTGCTATTCAGTATTAGGCCTAATTATTTCGTAGCAATGTGGTGAAGAAATGATGAGCTGGGCTGATAGACATATGCCTATATCTTCAGGACCTTAACCGATCGCATTCGGGCCAGATGGTGAACAGGCGATGACGAGCACCAGAATAGCATAGAATAGTTCAAGTCTTTACTGTTCTGATCAATTTCGAACTGATATATTAATCCTTATTGGATTTTAATAAACGTGACAATAAAACTTCGGTAGGAAGATTGGGATGCCATATAAGGTCGTCTAGATTAACATAGTATGTGACGTAGTACTTCTGAGGGTAGACCTAGTAGGCCTATTTAATTGCTATGTCGTAGGGTCCAAATGTAGAAGAGTTTCCACTAGTAGTAGGACTACACAAGATTTAGCAATCTCCAGAAATTGTTAACACATGTCCGGTCTACCTTCAGGTTAGTAGAGAACGGGCAATTATACGCCCAGCGCTTTCCCTTTATCTCGCATTTTTAGGTCTATACTGCCAGAGTGATGATATCATTTGGGGCTTGTGGCGTAACGACGAGCCATGGGCTAAAAAATGAAGTGTTTGGCAGGGGCGTCTAGGAGTCTGGAAATTGGGGAAGGGTTAATGGGTGAGGGGCACTAGCTAGTAAAATAAGGTGACATGAGGTGATTTTTAAATAGATAATACTTGACTAAAACTAAACTTAATATAGATTTGAAAATATGTTTTAAAAATTATTGCTTAAGTAGTTTCTTAATTAGTTCACCTTAAATTGGATTGAGAAAACATGTTTTCGTTTCAATGAGAAATTCATTTTTGTATTTAAATTTTTGGGGATTTTCTTTTTCTATGGTACAGGTCGCCGTAACGTGAAGGCATGGAAGTATTTTAATAATTTTATACCTCCATAATGAAGGTATTCATGAGATAGAATTAATAGCTATAGTAATATTTAATCCGCATTATTATATCGTTGCAGGTAGTTAGGCCAAGAATTTTTAATTCGTTTGAACTTGAACTTTTCTTGATATCATCGCAATCAGTTACAGTATTTCACATGCAGGAACACATTTTGAAGGTTGTCGCTTCCAATATTGACATTAAATTAAGGGGTATACTTGAGTATATAAAAAGAAATAAACGCCTCCCTCGAATAAACTCCCCCTCTAGAACCCTTCTCAACAATATATTTGGTATTATTAAGCCTGTTATTGTTATAGTCATTAATATGGGTGTATATAGTAGTAGTTATCAGGGGCGGATCCAGAGATGTCCAAAAGGGGGGGGGGAGGGGAGCCGAAAGTTGAAACCGATCGAAGCAACACTGTCCCAGGGGGTCCGAAATTTTTGTGTTCTAGACGCCCGAAAATAACATTTGAGGTGTACTTGGCTATCATTTTTTTCTTTTTCTTTCTTTTTTCTGTTTTTTACCTCCCAAAAGGGGGTGCCGGTGCCGGGCCGTCCCCCCCCCCCCAAATCCGCCCCTGATTATGATTATTACCTAATTTTGAAATGACGTAATATACAAGTTTAGTAACATTTGTGATGTTGAAGATTTCACTTTTTTGTAAATTTTTAAAGGTCGGAAGTTCAGCAACTCATTTGACCTTGCAGGATAGAATAGACTTGTCGTGTTAGAATAAAAATATATCACAATGCGAGTAGCACGTTCTATTTACACTTTGTTATACATACTTTTGCCCCAGTGTTTTGTTCAATGTTCCACAGAAGTGATTTGTTGACAGCTATACAAAAACATAGGGCCTACTATTATAAAATCAACAATAAAATCAGGTCACTCTCCAACTCATTTATTTGTTGTGGTTATAACCACCGTTATCCCAGCAAGCACGTCAGCTGACAGTTTGTGTTATCTCAGGAGTAGAAAACAAGGCACAAAACTACATAAATACTGGGCCGGCTGCTTGCGAAATTGTTTTATCATCTTATGATCCTCATCATCGGTTTCCCGGTCCCCTAAATGCAACGGAGTGTTTCTTTACTATGCTTATTGTAGAATTGACATTTCCAAGCTTAACAACTGACCAATCAGAACAGGGCCAGGGATACGCGCTTGTCCCACATACACGCGTATTGCCCCACCAAACAAATGGCCATATGCGTTTACGCTGTCGCCGGGTTCCATTCCGGTTCCACAGAACTCATTTCCCTAAAAATCGACCTTTCTGGAGTAACATAACTGACCAATCAGAAGAAGGCAAGGAATACGCGCTTGTCCCACATACACGTGTGTTTTCCACCAAACAAATTACGATACGTTTACGCTATGTTATGGGTCATTCCGGTTCCACACGGAGAAGAGAATTTGTTTTGGTCAGTAGTTTCTTTTTACTTTGTAGGCCTACCAGGTCCATAAAACTGTGCGGATTTTTTTTAAAACAAATTATCAGTATTTTATCTTTATTGTTGATAATTGTGATATTTTTAATATGTTGAGGAAGTCACTCTATAATTGATTTAGTTCCCTTTTTTATTTTCCTCTCTCTTGTTGTTGTTTCCAATTGCGTCTATTTATTCTTGTCTTTTGTATTTTTGTGAGAGAAATAAATGAAATGTAATCGTCTAATGTTCATGTCCAATTAGAATAGTTCTAAACAATTTGAAAATATACTAGGCCTACTATCTAACTTTAGATGTTTTGTTCAAGGTTAGGATAACATGATTTTGCCATTTATTAATCAATAAAAACATTTCTTTTATTCATTAGTATACCAATTATATTTGATAATATACCAAATATAGTGAAATTGAAGTGGAATAAGAATATAACATTTAACAAAAGAAGAAAGGCCGAAATTTAACTTTCTTAAAATTACCTCAGAACTTTGTTAAACTGTTATAAATCTAAATCAATTCACATTTAAATTTAAATTTATTTTATTTTATTTATTTTATTTTATCTATTTTATTTATTATCTATTTTATTTATTTTGTTTATTTTATTTTATTTTATAAATTTTTTATTATTTTATTTTATTTTTATTTATTTATTTATTTATTTTTTTACCACGACCAATATCCGCTCAAATACAAAGAAACACACACAAATGCAATACAATTCCTAGATAACATTTCTGTTAGTTGTCATGAAAAAAAGATCAGCTCCATTCCCCCAAACCATACTTTGAGTGTTTGATATAGTGCATCGATGCTCCAGAAGTTATTTTTTTCGCCTGATGGATTGCTCATTGAAATTTCGAGATAAAGACCTTAGTACGAGTAAAGTTCAAATAGTATTATTTAAAAAAATCGTCTGCACTTATATTTATATCGTAATAGTGGATGAATTCGACAACGTTCAAATCTATAGGTTATTAGTAGACTTCACAGTTTAGAACAAATATTTATATATACCTTAACCCGTTACCCAGAAGGATTATAACATTCCACCTGACGGTGGTTGTAAAGATTCTTTAGATGGGCAGTGAATAGGTGGGCAATAAATCCTGTCCACAAAGAATAATCGATTCATGACGTTTCTCTCGGTTCATTGTACATCGAAATTTCTCACTAGAATGCGTAATCTTTTTATTGCATCCGTTTAATTAATTGAGTAAAAGTATATCAAATGATTGTATGTAACGGTACAGGGTAAAAATTAAAGCGTTTAGGTATCGGAACCTGTACATAGTTCATGGAAAGTCGCCTTTCAGTTCTTACCAAAAGATATTTAGGTGCTTTCGATTGCACGACGACGGTAGAACGTAGAACGTAATGACGTCAATAAAAGTCATCTGCGCATGCGAGAACGTTAAGATCACCTCGACGAGTAGATTCGTAGAACGCCAGGGAGGACGGTCACGCATGAGTGATTCCGTTCAAGCGTCGCGTCGTCGTACAAATCCAAAGCTCCCTACTATCTATGGTAGTCATAGTGATATTTAAATTTATACGAGCTCTCAACTAAAATATGTAAAGATATGGCTATCCCAAAAGCATAAATTGACAACAAGACGAATAAACTGACGATTTTAGGCCCAGTCTAAATCTTATGAGCATCTGATGTAAAAATATCGTGATACTTGTGGAACTGAGTATCCATAACTGCCAATTGCTAAATTTAACGACCAAGAGTCTACATAAGAATGACAGAATTTATAACCATATCTTAAATCAAAAAGAGATACTGCCACTAAACCATATTCTACTACTGTATTCACCGTGGCCTACATAGGGCCTTCTATATGGTTTAATAGCTAATATTCGTTTGAGTTGCTTTTAAGCCACCTCTCTTATACAAACTTTCCGACTTTTACGAAGTCGTTATGAGATGTTTACGACAACCGTAACATAGTTCGGGGTCATTTCATACTCGACTGGCTCAGTTTACTAAATAAACACTGTCTGGGACACCGACACGAATTTGCCAATTGAGCATGAGAAATGCCAACAAAATACTACATTTCTCCTTCTAATTAAGACCATTTTTGGGACCGGGGTTGTTACGGACTTAGGAATCTCTGGTTTTTAAATAGAAAAATGACTTTAATAAAAATAAGATACTGTAGCCTTTCGTTTGGGGGCGGACACAGAAGGTTAATATTTAATTGGTGGAAACATCGATTATTTAATTCAAATTAGGAGTGTGAATCTATAGGTTCGATTTAGAGTTTTGGGCTGCACTTGTAAAAGTTCTACATGTAATTAAAAAAAAGATAAGCATAATATGAATATTATTCTGCTAGTCAATGTTTCACAGCTTATTTAAACGGGGCGCTTATTAGCGCGAGTACGGTAAATATAGACGCACGCACGTAGCACCATTTGTTGCACTGGCAAATAGCTGTCCGTCATTGGCTGAGCACCCTCGTTCAGATGTTGCACTTTGGCGTGGACATAATGTCTAGGCCTATGGAGAAAGAGGAAATCAATAATTACCCAATAAGTTTGCGAACATTCCTGGTATTAACCAGGAAGGAAAGAATGGCGGCCCTTTCTTCGTAGTACAACATACAATTGAGCTCAGTGTACGGTAGAAAATATTATTGATATCTCAAGGTGAAATATAAAGCCAATGAGCTTATTAGAAATGTTTGTAAAAAGGTCAAGTATAAGGCAAATTGTCACGGAAATGTTCGATACAAATTCAATTATCACGGAAATATTAAGCAATAAGCTTCTCTGAAAAAAAAATATTTGTATTTAACATTTAATGATACAAAAGTCAAATATGAAACCACAACATGTAATTTACTACATG
>NW_022737223.1:2608792-2618282 GCF_011630105.1 Anneissia japonica | reverse complement strand
CAACTAGACTGTCTATTGAGGTTCAATATTGTTTAGTTTAGTTGGCGAAAACTGGTGGTAGCAAAGGTTAACATGAAATTGAAGTACTTGTTAATATGAAAACTATTCACTATTATATATTCATAGTAAAATAATTATGTATTACAGTATGGTGATTCATATAGGCCTAGTATGTTACCACATTGCCGTAAAGCTGCATTTACATCGCATCCGAGCCAAAATTTGGACAGCGTTTCTGATGCGCTGAACGCCAGCGTCCCTATTATTTAGCTGCATTATTCACACCGAATTCGAATTTTTTGGATCGGAAAGCCTCCGAACTGATCAGAAACTCGAAATGGTATGTAGCCATAGGAACGGTTCGCTCAGAGCATCGAAAACGCGGTCCGAATTTTCGGTTCGCATGTGAATACATCATTGATCCGATTTTCATACTCAATTCAGAAATATTGTTAAAAGTTTTTTTGGTTGTTTTCCCTTTACATAATACAGACAATACAGTGAACAAAAAGTAAACATAATGAAATAGCGAAATAATAAGTCCTTAATAATTAATAGACATTACAGCATCGTTTGCTTTATCCTTATGGATCTGAACCTATGAATTTGTTTTGATTGGAATAATGTCAATAAAATGAAACATTTCATTCGTATTTGCAAATAATACTATTTGTTTTTTTTCTTCAGCATCCGACTCCAACGTCCATGCTCTAATGGTTGCTTATCATCGGCGAATATGAAAACCACACTCGTCTTGATCATTGTCGTCCTTGAAGTGGTCTCAACAAGAGGAGAGTTTGCTGCATCATTTGAGCCAAAAGATGCTATAATTGTAGTAGAGGAGGAGACAGAATATCTGGAGATGACGCTAACTGACGTTGATGTAAACATGTGGATAGAGGTGCGGAGTTCTTCACCTGATATATTCACAACTAACTCAAGCGAAGTGATCTCCTTCAAGATTCCTTACGAATTTGGACATAATGCAACTGGCTACTCGTTTCTGATCTCTGTCACTGGAGTTAAACTCGGTATTGCAGATATATTATTTACTGCAAGAGACAACGCTGGGCGTGTTCTGGAAGGGTATGAGATACTACCATACACTGTGAAGGTTAACAGAAAACCTTCAATAATTGACACTATATACCGGTACACACTACAAGTCTGGCTGATTCTGTCTTATACTGCCATGGGTGTGAAGATGGACTGGAAGGTAATAAGAAGGAGGTTGCGTCGACCTTGGGCTATTCTCATCGGGGTCCTCTGCCAATTTATAATAATGCCTCTTTTGGCCTATTCAATTGCCAAACTTCTCCAGCTTGACGACACGGCTGCTATCGGGTTGATAACCGTTGGTTCCAGTCCCGGTGGCTGGGTGAGTAACGTTTTCAGCCTGCTACTGGATTTAGACCTTGTTCTGAGTCTGACAATGACATTCTGTTCGACTGTTCTGGCGTTAGGCTTTATGCCTCTTAATGCTTACATATACTCAGCCGAGTTCATCAACGGAAATGAAGCTCTGAAAACGCCATTCCTTCAAATTATTCTCCAACTCGTCATTCTTATTGTGCCTGTTTTGGCCGGTATGGTTATCCTTTACAAGTGGCCGAAAGTCGCAAGGATACTCAAAATATTGGTGAAACCGTTTGTCATCGGGATGGTGATCACATCTGCGGTTGTTGGAGTTCCTGCCAATATTTACGTTCTCTTTTCTCCAACTGACGTTTTCATGTCTGCAATGGTTTTTCCATTTGTAGGCGGGATACTTGGTCTACTGTTTAGTAAATTAGCTTGCCTCTGCAACAAGTCTGCTCTGACAGTAGCTTTCGAAACTGGCGCTCAAAATAGTTTACTCGCCACCACTGTCATCTACATGTCGTACCCAAACCCTGAAGCCGACCTGATAAGACGTCTTCCATTTCTGGTCGCTATGATGACGATTTTTGAATCTTCAATTATAACAATCATTGTTAAGATTATGAAGCGTTTTCCAGGGAGACCATACGAAGATGAAACCGAAGATGCAGAGGACATCAGTGTCAAAGTTGATAAAAACAATGGCACAGATTGCCGCAAAGATTCTCAGACTCTTGAAGAAACCTCTGCCAGCGAAGGAAGCCATCATGAAACCAGTGAGAGCAGTAAGCCTACGCAAACAGGCGGCTCCTTCACCAATACTGCATTTGACTCCAAATTTACTGAATTGTAAGCCTAGGCTACCTTAATAATAATTAGTTGAAAAGCAATATAATGTATTGATAAAGACTTAACTTACTATGACGGTTTTCCTCATTCACAACTTAGGAAAACTGAAAGAAATTAAATATGCTGTGTTCATGATCTCAAAGATTTATTATGTCATATTGGTTTTGGTGATATTTGGTTATCGCAGAGTGAAGAAGAAAAATATACACTACTTCTGAATTTGCTTACGTTTAACCGATATTGAAATGTAGAAAATCAGAAATTTAATTTAGAAAAATATGACTTCATCAAGAATGAAATATTATGTCCAATTCAAATGTTGTATACCATGTACAGAATATCTTTTATATGTTGATGATTTGACAAAAAAACCCACAAAAAAACTCTTTACTAAGTTGCGTTTTCGTATTATTAGATCTTGAAATTGGAAAAGGGCCATATTCAGTCTATAGTTCTTGCCAAAATGATAGGTTGAAGGCTGAAATTGTTTTTGGAAAAGAGTAGGGGATTGTCTCCCGGTGTACTGTCCAATCACCACCAGAAGGACCCCACTGGAAACAAGTCTTCTTCTAGACTTTCGTGGTCTATCTTTGGTGTTTACACCGAATAAATCCAATCCAATCCAATACATACACAAAATAAAGTAGTTGCATACGTATTCTTTTTCCATCAATCGATAAGTCCAAAAAGAAAGGGGGTCCGGGGGCTATCCCCTGGAAAATTTTGATTCCTAGATGGCGGGAAATGAGCTTTCCTGACTTCTCTTTTTAATGACTTTTAAGTTCTTAAAAATTCAAGGTTTCCCCCTTTTGAAAACGATTCCATGAATCAATGAACTCCAAAGAGAAAGCCGGGTTCGGGTTCTCCCCGGGAAAATGTTGATTTCTTTTCATTCTTATTACAGTAAATAGGCCTATTATGTGTGTACTGGTATACACTTTGCACATGTATTCTTTTTCCATGAATCAATGAACCCCAAAAATAAAATGGGTTCGGGAGTCCTCCTCCGAGAAAATATTGATTCCTAGATTCCGAGAAATGAGCTTTCCCGACTTCTAATTTTGTGTTCAAGGTCTTTATTATTTATTCAGATAAAAATATGAATTAAAAATTGCAAACAGACAGCCAATAAAAGAGTTTATATAAGTGTATTACAATAATTGCTTAAAAATTTAAAAACAGAACACCAAAATTCCAGAAATTCACAACACAAACATAAAAAAAAACAATGGATAAAATGCACAGCACCAGACAAATAAAAAAAATTAAAATGATAAAAATAACAGAAATACAAAAGGCATATAAAAAACACATTAATTAAGATTGAATTGAATTCTCTTATTGTTACAAAAAATAAATAAATAAATAAATCAGCTCACGGGTCCCGAAATGTGGGTCTAGAATTCTTTTTATTATTTTTTTTCTTTTTTGCCGAAGGGAGGGGGGTCAGGATCCCTGATCTTCCAGATCCGCCAATGTGAATTGCGAGAAAATCTAACTCGGTCGGTGACTGGATTAACACTCTCTCTCCCCTCCCTCTCCTCCTTCTTCCCTCTTTATAATACTATATATCACAAACATAACAGCACAAACATGATTATGATAAGGGTGATGATAATGATTATGATGATGGTGGTGCTGATGATGATAATGATAATGATAAAGGTGATACTGATGATAATGATGATGATGTTGATGATCATAAAGATGATGAAAGTGACAATGTCGATTACCATGATGATGGCGATGAACACGGCGATAATTATGACAATAACAATAAAATAATAATTATTAGTAAGATACTGATAAATCTTCTAAGTCATAATGCTAAACATATTGGTGAAACCGTTTGT
Organism: Anneissia japonica; assembly: GCF_011630105.1. Classification (NCBI taxonomy): domain Eukaryota; kingdom Metazoa; phylum Echinodermata; class Crinoidea; order Comatulida; family Comatulidae; genus Anneissia; species Anneissia japonica. The sequence goes on along the minus strand of NW_022737223.1, from coordinate 2,614,221 downwards.
CATTGGAATGATGATCACAGCAGCTGCCGTCGTTGAAATTGCCGCGAATATGTACATTTTTTTCTCCAAATGACGTTTTTCTGTCTGCTCTGATTTTCTATTTGTTGGCGGAATACTTGGTCTACTGTTTAGTAAATTAACTTGCCTCTGCAACAAGTCTGCTCTAACAGTTGCTTTCGAAACTGGCGCCCAGAATAGCTTTCTCGTCACCACTGTCATCTACATGTCGTACCCTAACCCCGAAGCCGACCTGATAAGACGTCTTCCATTTCTGGTCGCTTTAATGACGCTTCTGGAATCTTCAGTAGTAACAGTCATTGTTAAGACAATGAAACGTTTTCCAAGGAAATCATATGAAGATGAACTCCAACAACTCAATGATAGAGATGATGTCAGTGAACCAATTGACGGTGGTGGTTGTCACAAAGAAGCTTCCCACAAAGAAGCTCGCCAGACTCTCAAAGAAACATCTGCCCGTGAAGAGGTCTATTGTAAATTCAGTAGAACTAGTACTCAAGCTGCCGTTTTCACCACTTCTGCATTTGATTCTACATTTCATGAAATTTGGGCCTAAAATCCTAAATTTAACTTTTCCTTAACAAAAATAATTTATGCTCTTATGTTTATTATATTTATATAATTATTCCTGTTTGCACGTGCGCAGACTCACATAATACCAATGTACAAGTCAGATTAAAAAAACAAAACACAAACACAAACACAAAAAAAACAATATCGAACTTATTTATATAAAATTTGCACTATACAATATCATATGTTTTGTCCAACCGGACGTGTTATCATATATATTCTGTATGTTTCCTGACGAAAACACCTTTTGAAATATCTATATAAATGTGTTGTCTCAATTTGCATATTGTAGTTATACTTTGATATAATGGTTTAAACTCATTTCAGCTAAATTTAAACATGGTATTTAGTTATCACATATCTTAAGTATACCAACGCCTATTTTGTATTACATTATGTTTTTAGTGGGAAAAGCATTACATAAATACATAATTAATTGATTGATTTATTGATTGAGTAATTTATTAATAACATTTTTATAATTATTATAATTATTATCGTTGATATTTATTATCATTTATTATTTTATTTATTATTATTATTAGGCCCTATTATTATTATTATTAGACCCTATTATTATTATTATTATTATTATTAATATTAGGCTATCTGTCATTGTAAATATTATTACGCAGCAACTAAACAAAACAATATTCGCAATTGATGACATAAAAGTGGAGTCGTGAAGTCACTTAGCAAACTTCAGAAAAAAAAACTTGCACACCCAAGCAATACAATGGGCCTTTTAGCTAAGAAGCCCCACCCAGTTATGTCCCAAAAAACGATAGCGTAAACGTACGTGAGTGCGTTTGTAGGACAACATATGTGTTCATCGTGTAACAAACTTGTATTATTAGTCTTGTTGATTGATCAGTCTTTAAAGATGTATTGTCTCTTGCTAATCTCAAAAAATCATAAAAAATAATTTTGAAATAAACTTGCTCATATTACAATAGCATACAAATTATTAACTTTGCATAAACATTATTTAATTAAAAAAAATGTGTACCCTGAATTTTAAGCTAACAAAAAAGATAATAAAAATAATAAGACACTTCCAGTGACTTGAAGTGTTTCTATCATTTTTCGCTGTAAACTGATGGGTAGACATTTTTTAAATACACTAATTTCTATGTTCAAGTTAATAACTTTTATGCTACTTTAAAATGGGCAAGTTAATTAAAAAAAATTTTTTTTTTTAGGTATTTAGAATGGGACAATATATCTTTGAGTTTGATTGACACATGTCACTATACGACTATAGGTGGCAGTATAGGACTACGCACGATACAATAGTGACTGTAGTGACTGAATAAACAGACAGCAACGAACTTTTCCGCTAAGGCCCCACCCCATAAAACATTAGGGAGATTTCGCGACCTTACGAAAACGATAACGAATACGAATACGTCATTATCATTATCGTCATTCGTGCCTAAAACATTCTTGACAATATGCTGTATGTGCTGCATATGATCCTTGATTAATACAAAAGGCATGAATCGACTACGTTGTGACAGATATGCTACTGCAGGGGAAGGATTGTCTAAAATTTGGTGACGTAACCGTATTTTGTTACCGTTTTCGAAAACTTGCAAAAACTCCCTAATAGGGAGATTATGCAACCTTAAGAAAACGATAACGAATACGTCCTATATATACATATATATATACTATATATATATATATATATATATATATATATATATATTATACCGTATTTAATTATAATATAAATGGCAAAATATAACTACTGTAGTTTGATCAAAATTAAAGCCATGATTGTTTTTCACAAGATACATTGTGTGCTATATTTCATATGGCATCGTTTTTGTTTACAGGCGGACTTTGTATCTGCTATATTGATGATCCAATTTAATAAATAATATAATCTGCATTACTAAAAACATAAGTTTTGCTCAATACCTTCCTCTCTAATCGTACCGCAATAATTGACCATAGGGATAGGTATCTGTTTCGACATATACTTTTTTTTTCGTGTGAACCTCGTCTCTGATAAACCAAACCACTACTCCCGACTCTTTTCATGAAATAGGCTAAAATGACCGTTAATACTAGAATGTTTCAGCTCTATAATTGATCGTCCCCCTTTAAGTTATTTAGATTACCAAGGTGAGCGAGTACAAATGCAATTTATCGCGATGTGGGTGGGGGTTAAAGGGGTTACAAAGAACCTCCCAAAAAGTGGAGAAGGTCCGCATTTAAAAACGAAAAATTGATATTCGTAGATATTATTTACAATGTTCCCCTGAGTATCGAAGATAAGGGTCCACTTTCCATTGAACCGAACCTCCCACAAATTAAGTCATGCTACGGGCCTGGTCATGCTCTGGACCACACCAGGCTCTCGTACGTTTACACTGACAGGTCTGAAATTGAGTTGTTATGTGCATTTCCAATCAAGGTAATGAACCTGACAATATAATGATTGATCGCAAATACATACTTATATTCGACCCGTGTGGGCCCAATAGTAGTGTGGCTATTAAGGTGTCGTTAACTTGTAACATTCGGTCCATAGTTCTAACCATGTTCATAAAGAGTTCAAACTCCCTGCTCAATGGATGTCAGCGATATAAAACTTCTATTGATGACGTCAGGATGAATCTTCACTCTCACAACTCGTTTATCTCCACAGCTCCACTTTTACACGCTTGAGTAGTTTCTAATTAACCAATGGGAACGCTGCGTGATGAAAGCCGCGCCTCTATTTACTTGATTGGCACCCCAACACCTGTAGATTAAGAATAATAAGCTAATTTTTATTGTAATCCTATTTCAGCGTTAGAAATTGTCAGTAATAAATCTGTATAAAGTTCTAATTATTGTCATTTGTGCAATCGATGCTAATTTGGGCTACAAATCCGGAACATCGTAGGAACTGCTGAGTTAAAAGCTACATTTCATGCGGAGCATCTCACCCCTGTTTTCGGAAACTCTGATAAAGATTCGCTGGCCATAAACTTAATGACGGTAGCCCCAGTGCTTAAATAGCTGATTGGTGCGCCTTGTGAGATCAGTCGTTGCTCCAGAGTTTCACTTCGAGTGTCGATCAAAAAAGAAAGCTCTCTATATTCGGATCTATCATAGATTGATTGTAAGTTGCCCTTTTTAAAAATCTTTGTTAGCAAACAAAATGTGTATACGCATATCATTGAATAAATTGCTTTGTTAATAATACTAATAGCCCGTAAATTTTGGTTATTCAATGAACGCAGTGAATTATACTTTTAAAGTTCATGGGAGTATAGGTATTGTCTTTTTCATGTCTGAAATCCAAGGTTTCTGCCTTGTAAAATTGCCGTCGACATAGCATACTCTACAAGTTGATGTATCCTTACCTGAATTGGTATAACCTAATCCGTTTTTTGCATCAACACTTTCGTTTGGAACCAAAGATATAGTCGTGTAGACCTAATATACGAATATCGTACCGTACTACACAAATTCGTACGCTGTGTTATTATAAGCACTAATTTGTCGTGTAAGCCGTGGGAATATGGCAAATTAACGTTTACCATTTCTGGCTGATTTTAAAGTACATTTGTACATAAATATTATAATTGTGATGATGTCATTAAGGTGCGATTTTATCAATGCAATGATTATTAATTATTCTGTGTTATGATTATGCTGACCACTATGGTCACTCAATTTAGACCCGCATTTATCGCCGTAAGAGACGATATGATATACACAAATAGACAATGTCATTTTGTTGCAAATCATGTGTTACAAGTAATACCTGTGTGAGGAGTTAGCCAAACTCCTTGTTTACTTCTACAGGGAGGGTTGTGGATGTAAATGAAGAATGTAATTAATTGATTTCACATCCTCTTATTTATGTATGGTTTATACTCTTAATTTATGTTTATCGTCGATAGAAATCGATTTTCCGAATGTTTTTACTTAAAACAAACGTTATTTTACCTGGGCTTAACAATTCCAGTAATTTACGATTGCTGATCTTTCCTCGCTTCTTCCCTATTCCTCTATTTAAAAAAGGCACATCTTTTATTAAAAAAAAAACCAAAAAAACAACACAATCATCTAATGTAAAACGTACTCTAACAATCTACTGTATACTTACACCATACCTCCATGCTTGCACTGACCATGAAAATTTCCGACAGGAATTTGTACCCTGCTGTCAAGGCCCACCGAATTTCCTTGCATGTTACTCATGGTATCTGCAATAAGCAAATACGCTTTCTACTCATCTGAATTTGGACTATAATTGATTATTTGAGTATGTGTATTGCCTGTATACATAGGCCTATTATGTGTATGTTATCGGTCAGCATAGTTACCAACCGTCTCGTATCGTGCGGTCCCGCATTTCAAAGTATTGGATGAAGCACGCATTTTGTACAAACACGTGCGTGATCATAAATTTGTCACGCATTTAGCATTTAGTCTTATGCGTGATAACGAATTATCACGAATTCAGGGGAAAATGTATTTAAAATTAGAAAAAAAAATGGTTTTATTAAAAATATAAAAACGGTCATGTAGTGACTGAAACTGCAGTTATCAGTTAGCATCAAACACGCACGTAGTCAGTTAAGTACAGTAACGTAAATACTTTTTACTGACACGTTACTAAAAAATTAATCACTATGCCTATTCATTTTTTGTTTGTTTGATTATTGAAATGTTTATGTAGGCCTACATATTTCGGGTGTTTAAATTAAACATACTTTGAATCTCAAATTATACGTGACTTTAATAAAAAATATTTTATGTACCCGGTATTGTCTTTTCAACAAACACTCATTGAATAAGCTAACGCTCAGATCGTCGGAGCACATATATAT
>NW_022737223.1:2598589-2608674 GCF_011630105.1 Anneissia japonica | reverse complement strand
GGATTGAACTCACGCTGTTGATGAATACTCTTTTGCATGAATCTTTGTGCTATAGCACACTACCATAAAGCCCTGCCCAGACTATCAAATTCGATTCACAAGACATGTGACATGCCTAAATATGGTCATGATGACATCACATAACGAATATATATATATAGGCACGTCACGACTTTATATGGGCATACAACAGTTTTTGTCAAAGAAAATTTGATAGTATGGACTTAAGCTTAATTGAAATGGTGAAAAAGCTTTAAATGGCTAACAATTTTTTTTATTGGTATTTTAAATTTATGTTCATTAACTTGAAATGAGAGATTTGAGAAAAAAAAAATTATGGGTTTTTTCCCCTAAAATTCTTAATATTATATGCGGTATTATAAAAGGAATGTAACATGGCAGTTAAACAAATCTCTTCCAAAATTTGTCGAAGGCTAATAAAATCAATACATATACACTAACTGAAATATCATCTTCAGCCCCAAAGAACAAAGTTAAGTCTTCAGTATTTAGAAGCATAATAATTGTCTATGTTTCAAACTCAATTTTTGTTTACATTTCCTGACCAAAATTTAGTTATATTGTCAGGTTCAATGTTTCTAAATACTAATTTCAGGTATTTTAACTCATACGTTGTGGTTACATTGTAACTTTGAATAAAATGATTTTAATGAATAAATTGTTATAATTTCAAAGGTATACACAAAGGTTACTTTTCATATTGGCTTTTTTTTCAAAACTTCAATTTGGTGAAGATGATATTTTATCTTGTCATGTTGCAATAAAATGGATTTGATTTGATTTGATTTTTTTACACAATTAAAATTCATTTTTATTGAAAATGTCTCCCAAATTACTATTGACTGTTGTAAATACTCATAGCTTGTTTTAATTAGCTACTGCATGTTGTAACTAACTATTGCATGTTGTGTAACAAATTTGTGCTTTTTTGCTTTTGCTAAATCTTTCTTTTTCTTTATTGATTGGTGTAGGCCTACAGATTTACACGGTTTATGTTTGGTGGCGCACTCTGATAACTTCTATTAAAACACTTTTATTTATCTCGTGATAATTTGTTGTCTAGTCTGAGATAAACATTGAACTTTTAATGATGCAATCGACAATATTATTTCTCAAATACCTGCTGGTTTGTTTTATAATCAGCAAGACTCTTGCTCTAAATATTACGATTACTAAATCCGTTAATGCTGATGACGAAAGCGATCAGAGTTTCTACGTCACAGAGGATGAGGTTGAGATTTTGGAAGTACGTATTGAAGATATAACTGAAGATTTAACTCTAGTCGCGATTTCTACAGATGAGAATATCTTCCAAATCCAGAATAAAACGAGTCGTTTTCCTGTCTCTATCGAATTTGATACGGTTCGGATCGGTATACTAGGAGTTTTTGTTGGTATTGAGAACATTGAGATAAGTCTGGAGAGTGACAGTGAAGTTATTGTCAAAACTTTGCAACCAATAAAGGTGAAACGCAAGAATGTTCTGATCGCTACTATTTACCAGTGGACTCTGACTGCTTGGCTTGTCATCTCCTACATCACCATGGGCTGCAAAATGGACTGGAGAATCATAAAAGAGAAACTACGCAAGCCGTACGGGGTGTTAATTGGTGCTTTTTGTCAGTTCATAATTATGCCAGCTCTGTCGTTTGGCCTCGCTAAGCTTCTTAAACTCGACGACTCGGCAGCAATCGGACTTGTTACCGTCGGATCATGCCCCGGTGGATGGCTTAGTAACGTCTTCAGTCTACTACTTGATGTTGATTTCGTTCTAAGCCTTACAATGACATTTTGCTCTACCATTCTTGCTCTCGGGTTTATGCCACTGAATTTGTACTTATATGCAACGCATTTTGTTGGCGACAACGAAGATCTAAAAACTCCGTTTGTTGATATAATGATCCAGCTGATTTCACTGGTCATTCCTGTAGTGATCGGTATGTTCATTTTATACAAATTACCAAAAGTTGCTGAACTCTGCTTAAAGTGTTTGAAACCGTGTGCCGTGATTCTGATCATCATAAGTTTAGGTCTGGGAATCCCAGCCCAGTTTTACATATTTTATTCTTCCTGGGAAATATGGGTGGCGGCAGGGTGTCTACCTTTCGTGGGCTGCTTCCTCGGTTTTGCAATCTCGAAGATCGCCAAGATGGAACTAAAGTCCTCTGTTACGATATCTTTAGAAACAGGTGTTCAAAACAGCCTGTTGGCGATCGCTATGGTGGGTATATCATACAAAAAACCGGAGTCAGACCTAATCGGCCGCGTGCCCCTTCTGATCGCCTTGCTGACATTGATGGAAGGGAGCCTTGTGACCAGTTTTAAAGTACTCATTCAGAAATTCTGTTGGAAGTCAATACCGGTGGAAGATGAGAAGGAAATCATCGGTAAGGACCGTTCCAAAGATACTGATATGAAAGAGATCAATGGAAACAAGACTACTAGTGTGCCGAGCATTTCTGTCGCGGTTCAAGTCGGTGACGAGAATTTCACTAATGGATCTACCACCGTTAATGCACTGGACAATCCGGCTTACTTAGCTGAATAATTATTTTAATGCACCCTCATGCACCTGTCTCTTATACACATCTAGATGTGTATAAGAGACAGTTTATACACATATGACACACAAACGCACATATATACATATATGTACTTTGAATTGATTTTGCTGTGAATATATATATACATAAAAGTATATATATATAAATGTATATATATATACACACATATATATATATATATATATATACATATAATTAATATGTATATTATCTGTTTACAAAGGATAGTTTTTGCGAGTCTTTTTACTTTTATATTATGCTGCTAATTTTTGAAATTTTAAACCACTTTTCTATTTCTATTTTTTACTAATTACCATTACTAATGTACGCAAAATGAGGTGCTCTTCCGTCCAAATGAAATATATTTGAGACAATTATTATTGTCATTGTGTATAATCTATATTTTATACGGTGTTGCAGAGACTTTTAATTAACTTTTAATTATTGAGCTAAGGCGTGGCCTCTACCAGGACCTAATAGTTGTACGTAGTCTTTATGCTAGTACTTGTTTGTGGTCTGTCGTCCCCATGTGTAAGAGAGGCAAAGCTTGCACATACCGCAAAATCTCGATACAATACCTGGAGCCTTCAGTTCGGAGCGCTTTCTCCAGAGCTTTGCTTATAAACAAAAATTATGGACGTGGCGCTTTCCATGCCCGTTCCCGCATCTCACATATTCCCGTAGTTCAGCAGGCCTTTATAAAGAAACGCTTGTGTCTTCATTGTGTTATTTATTAATTTTGACACTATACATTGTATTTAAAAACCCTGTTTCTCAAAGTGTTTCATTACACACAGGGAAATAATATACTCTCGATTAAGCGCCGCGGCTTAGCGAAGAAAATCAGGTTTGGTGCGGCGCTTATTCGAGCATTTACGGTAATGACTTGGTGTTTGTTATGGCCATACTCAACACAATTACGTTGTTTGACCAAAAGGATATTATATGAAAGCGATTTTATTTTTGTTTATTCATTTATTTATTTTATTTCAACAATCTTTAATGAGGGTGGTCCATCCAGCCGAAGCTGATCATTAGGGACCCTCCAAATTAATTAATTAATTAAATTAATTATTTTAATTAATATCGTCCAAACACAATCAAAGTGCGTAATATATTTTCCACCTTTTAATGTAATTATAAAAAAAGAGTTGTTACAATGTCCATGTAATTGCATTTATGGAAAAATTTTGTGAAAGGCTAATAGTATTATTCAAGTTACTAAAGATAAGTTCCAATGAGACTTTGCTAAATATTAGGAAGTTATGTAATTAAAACAAACGTTGGTTAATTTGTATATAAACTGAGCCTTGAAATATATGAATGTATTTTATATAAATACTTATGTTATGATATATTTAGTTTTAGAAGCATGATTATCAGTGGCAGCGTCAAGGTTGATCAGAGGCATGAAAGGGAAAAGAAAATATTTGAAAAGGGGGAAAAGACAATTTGATATGAAGCGTCACCAAAGTACCATATCCTGATGAGGAAGGTTTGGAGGATCCCGTATATGTGCTCGGCAGAAATGGCGCGAAAGCTCGGGCTTTATACATATTTAGAGAGAAAAAATGATCGGTTTTAAACATTATAGGCGTGTACTATATAGAGAATAATCGTATGAACACGAAGAAACATATGAAGTACAAAAAATTAGGCTAATTTAGGCCTCCGTGTATCGATTTTATGGGGACCAGGTTTAACAAGGCAAACTGTTTATAGTAAAAATCCATCATATACTTTACTTATTATCCAGTTTTTATACCGTCCGGGTCATATGTAATTGACCAAAATTGTATAATTTTTATTGCCATTCGAGGCAAATGCACCCTCATGCCCCCTGGCACAGCCACTGATCATTATTAGGTCTAAATACATATTTTTGTATATATTTAATATTGTACTTATATATTATATTATAGATTTATAAGCTGTTTTTAAGGAATTTATTCAGGTCAGTAATGTATTTGCAATCCCAAAGAATTGATGTGTCTGTATGATTGAAATTTGATTTATACAAAGATGTTAATATTTTGTAGAACGTATATTTTCCAGATTAGAATTTGTGTGGGTTGGTGTTTTTTTTTTATGAATAAAATATATTCACATTGTAACTGAGATATTAGGTTGAATTTGTTTCATCGCAACACGGATTGGTTGCATTTTGTACATGGAACTGTTTATGAAAATGGAAGCTTTTGAAGCATGCGCAGCGGCTGAGGTTTGGACTTTCAACCTGGTTGTCGCATGGAGGTATGTTGTCGGGGCTCCGAGAACTCTCGCTGTGCAAGTCGCTTGTGTCCTTGGGCAAGACATTCTATCTGTGTTTGTCTCTATATAGGAGTATAAATGGGTATCGGCATATGCAGTGCTGGGAAGTTAAATAGACTCGTTGTGTGGAGGAGTGGCGATCCCCTCAAATCATTGCACTGTCTGTCCCCCCTCCCCCACGCAACGTTTACAAAAGAGGGATGGGCACTCGGACCTGTACAGTTTCGACATACCTACCTTTTACCCTTACTCTCAATGAACGAGAAATTTTGACTACAGTACTCAAATTGATAGCAGTTCTTATTCTATTGTGTATTTTCTGGGGAGGGAGTCACGCAGAGGGGATGTTTTCTACTCTCTTGAAAATAATTGAAACTATGTATGAACTTGTTATGTAGGCTATCACTACTTTGCACTGTTGTCTATCGATGCTATAAGTGCCAGAGTCAATCATATCAACGAGGCGGTGCTCTGACATTGAATTTGAATACGAAGAAAGTCCGACACCCCAGGCTTGGATCTGAACAAGGAATGAAAAGAGAAACGTGACGAATCTGTTATTTGAAAGGACCTCCTGCGATGTCTGGGTCTTTGAAGATCTCACCAATGAAACCTCTGATTATATAGAACAAGACATATATATGTCTACATTTTAATAGTATCTGTTTATAGGTGGAGAAAAGGTGTTTACCAATTATAAGTTATCGAAGGAACCGGACCGCACAAAATTAAAAAGCCATTTTCATTCATAAACAAGTTCTCGTAATCTCGAAATCTCCGATGAGGGCAGTATAATAGGGAGTAGATCTCAATAAAGATATATTAATCAATCAACTACTAATCAATCAGCCAAGTGTTTCTAGAGCTCCTCATTAGAGCAGTATAATAGAGGCAGTAGATCTAAAAATATATTAAAGCCATCAATTAATCATTCAGCCTCATGAGGGCAGTATAATAGAGGCAGTAGAAATAAAAAAAGATAATCAGCCGAGTGTTTCTAGAGCTCCTTATCGGAGCTAAAAACTCTTCAGGGTGGTAGGGTAGTATGGAATGGTAGAATAATAAGAAATAAACGATTTTTAGATGTATTCCCACCACCTCACCCCCAATATCTAACTCGATTTGACACTAGTTTGTATAGGCCTTATTTTCCACACAGTAGGCTACGTTTTCAAAAAACATCAGTTCAACATTTTCATACAACATCAGTTCAACATCTTCATTAAAAATCTTCATACTACCCTAATGGAGTGGCTTCTAACTTGAAACCCAATATTACTTTTCCTGTTTTGTAAATGTTGCAACTAATGTTGAATAAGCCAACTCGTAGTTTGAACTGCGCATGCCCGTATCAAGGTGATTCGACATAAAGAAACATACAGGTTTATATCGGGCATGCGCAGTTCAACTACGAATTGGCTTGTTTCTGCACGAAATTTCTTTTATTTGCACCTTTGCTCACTGGTTCTTCTCTGGAATGTGGTGGCGATGTAACAAGTACCATGGTAGGTGATCGCTCATTTATCTTTCTTCTACGATTACTCAGCTGATATAAAGTTCTGTCCACGCTATGAAGTGTTTGTGACAATTGCATGTGATTTGTTCATTTATGATGGAATATCATTCCCATATATGGGCATATCACACAGATTTGTTACCTAAAAATTGACAGTGGACAGAGTTTTATGGTGACTTTGCAATATTTAAAGGCTGGTGCACACTTGCGTTGGCGCTGGCAACAGATGAGACCGATGCGACGACGCGTTGCGCGCGACAAATCGCTTTCACCGATACCGGTTCAGACTGCAATAACCGATTGTGAGCAGTCTGTCATTGTGTCTGGCAAGCGCTTACACAAAGCGCGGGAAAATTCGTCCTTCTGGTCGATCGTCTTCCAACGTTTCGATAAGCTGGGCACATACTTGGCGGCGGACAGTCGTCAGCGCGCTCGACGTAGACCGTGACATGACGAGGCGCTCGTGGCGGATCGTTTTCAATGACGATTCGCTCAAACTTCAACCGACAATCAACAGACGACGTCGTGTCGTCAAGCGCTGACAGAGAGCTGCAATGAATTCGCCGCTTGTTAGTCAGCCAACCGTTGGCCGAATAGTGTGTACCAGATTGTACTATTCTGGTGTGTACCAGATTGTACTATTTTTGTTGGTTTGTTGATGTATCACATTGTGTATATTGTTTCCGAAGTATGGGTATGTATGATAAATAATAATTAAGCCTAATAACAAAAATACTAAATTAGTATATATACTGTCTCTTATACACATCTAGATGTGTATAAGATATCTAAGTTGGTATAAATTAATTATTTTCTTGAAACTAACTACTATTTTTGTTCAATCTTGATCCAGAATTGGTATAGCAAGTTACAGATCAGGTAGCAGAACATGGCTAACATGCCTACGTGTTTTATTTCAATGTTATTCTACATGCTCGTACTTCTCGCGTTCGCACACGTACACGCGGAATTTAACTACACGTTTGATACTGGTGACGACAATAGTTACTTTCTACTGGAGGAAGATGAGGTCAGGATACTGAATCTTACGATCACCGTCTCAGAGGACATCACACTTTCATTTACGTCATCTGACGAGTCAGCATTCAATGTTCTAAACGGCAAAGAGTACGTTTATGCTGCCGATTCACCGGTCACCGTACAGATAGAAATTCAAGGGGTGTTCGTCAGTGTTGAAAAACTCCGGATCGAGATTACTCAGGGGGTAGAAGACTATACAATACCGGACTTTACCATCAAGGTTCTCCGACCGTACTCAGTGTTAAGTGATATTTTCACTTACGCACTGCTTCTGTGGCTGTTGATATCGTATGTTACAATGGGAACTAAAATGGATTTCTCTATAATTAAGACGAAATTTAAGCCACCGACTGGAATAACAATTGGGTTAATTTGCCAGTTCTTCCTAATGCCACTTTTAGCTTATGGATTAGCAAACGCGTTTAAACTGTCGAATGAATCGTCTGTTGGGTTGATCCTTGATGGCACGTGTCCAGGTGGTTGGCTTAGTAATATATTTAGTCTCCTGTTGGATTGTGACTTTGTGCTCAGCCTCACAATGACATTCTCGTCGACTATACTCGCCCTTGGGATGATGCCTCTGAACTTGTTCATCTACACACGGACATTCACAGACGATAACGACGATTTGAAGACTCCATTTTTCGAGCTAGCGCAACAGCTTCTGATCTTGGTTATCCCTGTCGGTATCGGAATTATTATTCTCTACAAGTTTCCGAAGGCGACCGAGATATGCGAAAAGCTACTTAAACCATTTGCCACATTTCTGATAGTCATCGCTTTGGGTCTGGGCATACCAGCTGAGTTTTATGTGTTTCTTTCACCGTGGGAGATATGGATGTCGTCTGCTCTCTTCCCTCTCATCGGATCCATTCTAGGTCTAACATTTGCACTGATCGGCCGTTTAGACAGGCAATCGGCTGTAACAGTCGCCCTGGAGGTCGGTGTACAGAACAGTCTGCTCGCTAAGACCATGGTGGATCTGGCCTACCCTGAACCAGAGTCGGATCTGATCGCTAGGATTCCGCTCCTTATAGCTCTTCTTACTCTTATCGAAGGCACTATTATCACCGCTGTATATATTCTCGTCAAGCGTCTCTGTCACAAAGAAGAGGACGAAGCCGATCTTGTCAAGGATAAAAAAGACGTAGAGCTAACCAATGGGAATAAAACCGGAGAGCCTAAAACTGATATTGAGGCTGGTGCCCAATCTAATCCAGGCTTTACGCCAGAAGCTAATATGTAGATCGTGTTATAACATTTGGAATCTCTTACGCCAGGCACTCACTGCGTCAAATGGTCGTCGCCAACGAGACTATGCGGAAAACGCAACGCCATGACGCGCGCGCAACAGGATCGTTTTTAAAGACGATCTATTCAGACTACCACCGACAATTAGCAGACGGCGTCGCGTCGTCTAACGCTCACAGAGGAGTACAGGAGTAATTGGCAAACCTCTGTACTTATTGAGTTATGCCAACATTTTTACTGATTCTTTATATTTTTCTATACATTTTAAAAATTGTAACTTATTATTATTATTATTATTATTATTATTATTATTATTATTATTGATATTATTATTATTATTACTATTATCATTACCATTACCATTATCATTTTAATTATTATTATTGGTTTCATCATTATCATGATTATAATTACCATTATTATGATCAACATCATTATCATATTATTCTTAATATTATTAGTCCTATTATTAATAGTATTAATTATAATAAATATTCAATTATTAATTATTATTAATAATTTTATCATATTGGCGATAACAGCAGGAATTGTACTGTTCTTGTTATTATCATTATTATTTTAATTAGTATTTGTCCTAATATTAATATAATTAATTATCATAAATATTATTATTATTATTATTATTAATTTTAATGTTAATATATTAGTGATAAGAACATCAATTAATATTGCCCTTGTTGGTATCATTTTTCATTAACGTTGCTTCATGGTAATTAAAACTATTGTACTGTATTATTATCGAAACGTAGGCTGTATTTTTGACCATTATACTGAGATATTGCACTATCTTGGCTTTCTGGCACAAAGGACCTTTTCTGCTTTCCGCCGCACCTTGGATATTGTTACTAAGTTCTCACAAAGCAATAGTGTAAATGTACGTACGTAACCACGTGCGTTTGTGGGACATACGTGTGCTTCTGTGACAAGCGCGTAATCTTAGCGATGCTTTGATTGGTCAGTTATTAAATTTAATTGACACTCCGGTAAGATCCATTGGTAGAGTAAAAAGTTGATCGGGATTTTTATGAGTTCAAATTTCAATGAAGACAATACGTTTTCCCAAACGACCATAATACCTTAACTATTGTATTTAAAGACTGTACTTAATATCGCACAAAAATGTTACCTGGGGCGGATGCAGGATTTTGCAGTAGGGGGTGCAGGCCCGACGAATCTAAAATTAAACGGGGGGGGGGGGGGTAAACATTTTCCCCCAAAACGAAAGGGGTTCCGGGGGTCCTCCCCCTGGAAAATTTTGATTTCTAGATGGCGGGAAATGACCTTTCTCGACTTTTGAGCTAGATGTCAAATGACTTTGTTCTTCAAAATTCAAGGTTCCCCCTCCCCCACCCCTCTTGAAAATAATCAGATAAACTTTCTCATTCTTATTACAGATTGAC
>NW_022737223.1:2591014-2596755 GCF_011630105.1 Anneissia japonica | reverse complement strand
TTGTCGGTTGGTTGTTGTTAATTCCAAACTTCCAATACATCTATCTATTTATATAGGCCTAATACAGGATATGGAAATAATGTTAAATATTTAAATCAATATCCAACCGGATATTACATAGTGTGCAACTTCCAAAATGTAGAATATAAGACAAATTATGACAATAGAATTTCTAATATAATTTTCATTTAATAAAAATAAACTGTTATTCTCAAAGCATCATCAAAATTAAAATACAAACTGATACGTTTATACAGAGCAATTTTTCTTGTTAAATCATTATGGCAGTATGCCCATTAAACTACAATAAGAGCGTCCTCGTAGCGGCCGGCACTGGATAAAGCTTATCCTATCACCCTGACAATGTTGCTGTTGGTTCGCATCAATTTATTTAGTTCTAGAAGCAGTATCCTTCTAATGACAACCTTAAGTCAATGTCTACCAAATGTCTTTGAAAAGACGGCTATTTGTACCAGTACCAGTACGCAACCAGATTAATCATCACACTATTATAGCTTGTGTGTGCATGGACACGCTAAGAACTTAATATTACTATAATTTCAACATTTGAACGATATAAATGAATTTATTATTACCAACACTCACAGTGAAATATTTAGTATCTAGCATTCAAAGTTGCCTAATTCAGATATGTGCCTTTCTGATCCTTCGATCTTGTTGCCATAGCTTCTATCCACACAGTAGCACACAGACCCGTGGCATTGGATAGACTTGTAGTCCCCGGATTCGTCGCACTGTGGGACGAACTGTCCCAGACGCTGCGGGCCCATCGTTACCTCATACCGTTCTCTTGCACATTCTGACGAGATAAAAAAGAAAACCCACATTGGTTAAAATCCTGTAATAGCAGTATTGAAGCAACATGTGTGCAGATGATTTCCGTTGGCCTAATGACTCTATAATATTTCAAATATGTTTTGAATCACGTACCACACTTGACATCATCGGCCTCCCATCGATAAGTGGCACCTCCGATTTGCTTGCCGTCGGCACTTACACAGTAACATCTAAGAAAAAGTATTGGCAATTATTATGATATTCGCTAAATAGATGCCGGACAAATAAAATGACAATAACAATTAGAATATTAAAAATCGTTATTTATTTTTCTAAATAGATGCCAAGCCTATTATTGTTATTTACTTTTAATATTCATAGGGAGTTTTCGCAAGCTTACAAAAACGATAACAAACACGGTTACGTCATCAATTTCTTAGACAACACTTCTTCTACAATAGCGTATCTGTCATAAAGTAGACGACAGGGGAGGATTTAGTGAGGGTGGGAGCTGAGCCGGCCGGCCCCGGCGCCCCCCCCCCCCCTTTTTTTTGAAAAGTAAAAAAAAGAAAGAAAGAAAAAAAAAAATCGATCGCCCAAAACACTTCGGATGTTATTTTCGGGCGTCTAGAAAACACGAGTTTCGCAGAGCATGAGCTCAGACCCCCTAGGGTAGTATTGTCTCGATCAGCCCCATTTCCGCCCCCTCGCCCCCCCCCCCCTTTTTTTTTTGGAAATCTCTGGATCCGCCCCTGGACGATTCGTGCCTTTTGCAGCTTGTACAGCATAACTGTTGTCAGAAATGTTTTCGACACGAATGACGATAACGATAATGACGTATTCGTATTCGTTATAGTTTGCTTAAGGTTGCGAAATATCCCTAATAGTAATACTACTACATCATGATGATGATGATGATGATGATGGTGATGATGATGATGATGATGATGATGATGACGATGACGATGATGATGATGGCGATGATGATAATGATGGTTGTGACTATGATGATGATAACGATGATGACGACGACGACGATGATGATGGTGATGATGAGAATGAGGACAACTTACACGGATTCTGAACATTGTTTTGGTTTGTACGATCCATCGTCTTCGCACTCAGGTAAATCCATGCCTAGCATTGGGTCGGTGATTTGCTTCTTGCTATCATACTCCTCTTTGCAAGCTGGTAAGTAAAGAGTAAGTCAACAAAAATTACCCTATATGATCAAGTCTTCATCGAGTTTAAATATATTCAAAAAAGAGTGAAATTATATTTAGCAACAAAATCTGAAATGACAAACAATCAGTACACATTTTAAACATATAAATATGCTTTATACATGAACATACTTTTCTGTGAAATTTTATACCTACCGCTTTTTACCTGCTTTTTTACTTGCACTACTTTGACGTACTTTTAAGGTTTAACTAGAGTTTTTATTGCTTTTATTAGTTTTACTTAATGATTATTAATTTTAAAGGCTTCTAACAAATTTTAACGTTTGTTTTTTACCTGTTTTTACATTCACTTTTACATACTTTTAAGGTTTAATGGGTTTTCTTTCATTAGTTTTACTTTCATTAGTAATTTTAAAGTTTTTAACAAATTTTAATGTTTGTTTAGTTTTTAACTAACTTTTATGTAATATTTTTTATTTAAGGGACCCCAACGGAAATAAACCGATTCGGTTTTTTGGGGTTATCCTGAGCTAGCTGTAAATGTTTTATTAAATTTTGTTTTGTCATATGGAATGTGTTGAATTATGCTGAAATAAATTTGAATTGAATTGAAAAACATAATTTCGTTATTATTGTTATTATTGATACATTATTTTTAGTATTAGTCCTATTATGATTTTATGATATGATTTTTTTTTGTATTTGAATGTTATTTATCTTATGTAATACATATTGTAAATTAAACCCCCAATTCAACCACTGGCTACTTGATTTGATATCGTTGTCTTGTATATTTTGTTTTTGTGAATAAAAGATACCGAAATATACATGATTATCGTTATTATTATTGTATTGTTATATTATAATTTTGTTATCATTATTAGTGTCATTACAATTATCCTCATCATCATCATCATCATCATCTTCATCATTATCATCATCTTCATCATCATCAGTATCATGACCGTTACTATTATACGTATCATTATTGTTAATTATATTATTCTTAATAACTGTGTATACCTGCACGTACAATGGAGAGTTATATGCATATTATTATAAAGGCTTGTCATAATACCTCCGCCAAACTTGGTACAGAGTGATGTCTCCTTATCACAATACAATCCTTCACCACATTCGCTTTGGATTGGAGCTCCTAGCAGAGGAAGAGAGGGACACAAATCACCTTCCTCTGGCGAGAAAAAATAAAGACATACGGTCATTACGAAGAAGCAATTGAAAGTAGTCATTGTGTATGATTCGTAATTATTATAGTATTCAGGGATCATGAATATAGCAATATTTAAAATTAAACCTATGTTTTAAGTGGGTTTGCAAATATGGATGGTATTTTTGTGGTCTGTGCCACAAAACAAAACCGTGAGCTATACCTTGCAATTTTGCTAAAATTCGGTCATTGCTGACATAGTTTAATACAAAACAACCGCAAAATGACAGGCTAAAAAATCGTTCAATTTCGACATAATCTATGATCTATATTACATGTCTAAAGAATGAATAAATTCCTACCTAACTGTTTCACGCAAGAATCACAGCAGCCGCAGTATCCACCCTTCGGTGCAATTCGTCCATCACAATGTTCGATCAATTTGCACATATAAGTGTCGCATACGATTGGTGGGCATAAAGAAAAGCATGTCACAAAGACAGGAGCGCATACGAATATCGACAGAAGAAAATTCATTTCCACTTGTAGATCTCGGTGCTACTTTTGATGAGATGTGGCCGTAGGCTAAACCTCAGAAAAAACGCAGCTAGCTCTTCTCTTGCTACTGTTTATATATCTGACGACTCCAGCCCGGAAGCGATGGGAAACAAACGTATTTACACATGTGTGTGGTGAATGATAATTGCGTTAAACTGCGCATAAGAATCATTTTCACACGCAACAAATAAGTTTCATTATATCGCCATTGTGTGACTAAGGAAAATATATTGTAAATTGCCCTAATCATAATTGGCTTATAGGGACGGTAAGTTGCAAAGTCTAAATGTTATCAGGTGCAACCTAAATATTGAAGACACGACACGAGCAATTTTGAAAATCTGCGAAAATAATTTGTCGGGCACAACACATAAACTTTGCTCGTGGAGATATGAAATAGTATAAACTTACATTTTACAGTACACCAAATATCCCAGGTCAAATCAAGTGTTGCATCCGGGTTGAAAAATCTACCAAGGAAGCAACAGTTCCAACCCGGATTTTACAACACCGGCAACTACCTTTTAAGCCTCGGGAGTCTTATGCCTAGGCAGCAATGGAAGGAAACTTCTAGCCTCTGAAAAACGGGATATGATCTATTGATAATAGAATTTCGAGACATCATCCCCAGAAGCCCAGCCTTAGATCACAAACAGTCTAAAAATTAAAATATTTGACAGTTTCGTTCCCATCCCCCTAATAATGTACCGTAATATATATATAGACCTAGCTTATATTGTAATTAATAAACTGCGTATCTTAATTTGTTATGTCTTCCATGCTACTCCACGTTTGCTTACCAATCAGGTCACCATTATGGTAAATTATCACCAATCTCCGTATCAACAGAGATAAAGCGAATTTGGTTGTAAGGAAAGTTGCTGCATTTGGTGATAATTTTTTAGCTGTCAGCAAAAAGATGATAGATAAGAAAATTGATTCTACTTTAATTGCAATTAAGTATATCGTCGAAATGATAACGAGCGCCTGTATAAATATGTATAATGTATAGCAGCTGCAGTGTAATTGAATAATTAAGTAACTGGTTATTGATTGGTACATCCATATTGATTGGTTGTTTAAATGATAGATTAGTTGATCAATCAATATATTAGTTATTGATTGATTGATTTGATTGTTTATTAATTTGATTGATTGATTGATTGATTAATTAATCAATATATTGGTTCTTGTTTGATTGATTTATTGATTGACTGGTAATCTGATTGATTGAGTAATCAATTAATGTAGTAGTTACTGATTGATAGATTTGTTGATTGATTAGTAATTTGATTGATTCATTTTGATAAATCAATATATTGGTTGGTGGATTAATTTGTTGATTGAATGGTTTTATATTTGATTTATTAGTGATTAAGTTGATTAATTAGTTATTTGATTGATTGGTTGATTGACTGATTGATTGATTGATTGATTGGTTGATTGGTTGATTGATTGATTGATTGATTGATTGATTGATTGATTGATTGTCTCCCTCTAAATAAACACCACTTCTGGGACCGGGGTTTTAGCAGCTTTGGTGTTTAATAAAATCCTTATAATAACAATAATTAAAGATCGGCACAAAGGGATCCCTGTTTGAAAAAATCTACGCCCATGAGATCTCTGTTTAACTGAGCTAATATATTTTGCCGTGCATGGTGAAACCATTGGTACTGGACTTCCTGGAGACAATTGATAATACAGTAGTAAAATCTTGTAAAAAAAACTTGCTTGCTCGCGTGATTGTCTTTACGCCGATTTCCAAGGACTCCATCCCGGGACTCTGCATGAGACTTGGAACCTTTGGGCACAAAATGTGGCATTTAGATTTCTCTGTTTATAGGGATGTTAAGAAATAGTATACATTGAATGTTCTAAAATGTATGTACAGTTAATGTATAGTGTTATTTATTTTTTATTAAAACTTTTCATTTTAGCCAGACATCAAGTCCTCGTTTTACCCAACTTTAGCCTACATACTTACATACATTATCGTTATTCAATAACTGTATACACATACATGTTATGAT
>NW_022737223.1:2583843-2590820 GCF_011630105.1 Anneissia japonica | reverse complement strand
CAGAAGAAAATTATTTACAAAAAGTGCACTTGCACTTCGATAACTAGGTTGTCGTAATAGTTTTATTATCATCAAATCATCAAAGAAAGGTAAATACAGTGTTCGAATAAAGGACATAATAATACATCGTGTAGCATAGTTCACAACGAATGTAGTCCTGTAAATAAATGAATAAAGAAATTGTGTAATAAAATGCCTCTGGCAGGATTCGAACCTGCGACCTCTCGCTGTCAAGGCGAGCGTCATAACCATTAGACCATGGAGGCTTCATGGTTGAGCACATTCAAATACCACCAGATACACTCCATTACACATTATAGGTCTCTCTCTCTCTCTCTCTCTCTCTCTCTATATATATATATATATATATATATATACTTATATATATATATATATATATATAATATATCAGTTTTTAAGCTATGAAACATACAGAAGTTTTTTTTTCATTTACTGAATAAACAGGATTCTTAAAAAATTTATTAATGTTAACACAATAGAGGATTTTCAATTCTCAAAATCTTGTGAAAAACTATATATAAACTTCCTCATAAATTCTTGGAACGACAGAAGAAAATTATTTACAAAAAGTGCACTTGCACTACAATAACTAGGTTGTCGTAATAGATTTCTTATTGTTATAACACACTCTCAATGTATTCATGGAGAAGGCTGAATTTTCTCGTATGCACAGTGACCTGACTTGTCTTTTCACTCATCACTGAGATCATTCAAATATGGTCAAGATGTAAGGAGTTGACATAAATCATGTTATTTGCCATTAGGCTTAGTTTTAGTTTTTCACATAATGTGCACAAGCTGCAACCCGGCTTCATCGACGTGCCAACAACATCATCAGCGTAAATCGAGTGATTCAATTTTAGTCCATCATATTCACTCTCGTAACGTGAATGAGAAAATTATATAGAGCCACTATTAATTATCACAAAGATATCATCTCACTTCTGAATTTGACAATAGAGTGTTTGTGAAGTCACAACGCAAACGCTAGGAGGCCTACACGTTACAATTTACCAACTCGACGGCCTACATGTGCAAATAATGTAGTAGGCCTATAGGTAATCATACATATTGCTTCTTACGTAATACATTGAGATTTCAAAAACTCCCTATGACTAATATAGCAAATAAATTGAAGCGCATACTCAAGTACATTGGTATACTGAACTATATAAGAATATATTAGAATGACATTAATAACATTAGCATAAAAATAGAAAAAAAGTGAAATGATTTAATATTAAAAATTAAAAATACCACGAATAACTATTGAATGCGCCGCCGTATATATTGTACAATTTATCCAAGTAACTCTGTGTTGAGAATAGACCAAATAAAACCAGAGGTTCATTATGACAGACAGGAAGAGAGATTGACCTTTCCGCTAAGCCCCGCCCCTTCTTACACGCGCGTTCGTTTGTGAAACACGCGCGTGTATTCCAGACTCAGTTTGCATTGGTCAGTTGTTAAGACAGTACACTCCGGAAAGATTCATTTTAATAGTTTCGTCGCTCACATCACGAACTAACACAATTAAATTCAATTGTGTTAGTTCGTGAAACCAAAAAAGCGCGTCAAAATACGCGCTGTTGTCGTTAAGGACTTTTTGTGTGGTAAAGAATACAAAATTGCTTGACAACCAATACGCACTCGTTTTAACGCGCTACTATGATTTCACGAACTAACACAATCTACTTTGATTGTGTTAGTTCGTGATGTGAGCGACGGTTTATAATCCAAGGACTTTTGAACTGAGCTCCTTGATTAAACTGTGATTGTTTAATTAGTAAACTAGTTTTTTTTTTTTTTTTTTTTTTTAAATAAACTTAACTACAGTACTTCTTTAATTTATTTTACCCGTTAAACAATTTAGAAAGCGTTACCGCTTCTTAAAATAAAGTTTTCTACAAAATATCTTCATCCTATACTTTAAACAATAATATAATTAAAGTGAACACTAGTATCGAAAATGCCACCGTCTTTATAAATACATACAAATTTAGTACATTTCTTTTTTATAATGCACTTTATGAATTATAGTTGAAAAGTATTCTAAATTTCTTAATAGTAATATGTTCGGTACAGAATTGAAGGTCTAAAATATGAAGCGCCACAGGCAACAAATGTAGGCCCCTATTTGTTGGTATCACATTGAATTGTAAAATTAGAATGTCTACTTTCTCAACACGTACTTCTATTTCTTCAAAAACGTAGGTCAATTTTTTCAAAACGTAGGTCTAATTTCAAAACGTAGGTCAAATTGTGGTTTACTAGACATTGATTTTACAATTACTTTCATTTCAACGTACATTTGCTGCCATTGGCGCCTCATTTTCAAAAAGTCTAGTAGCTTTTCATGTAGTGCACTTTCATTGTGATTATGTAATCATACAAACTGTAATTATTTTGCTCCTCACCTTCATCACACAGAAGCCTGTCATTTTGGTACCTAGCTCACAGACGCTTCAAGTATCTGTAAACATTGCAAAATGTAGGCCTACGCTTTTGTTGACGACGGGGTTGACGAAAGGTGTAAATATTTAAATTACTCAATAGTTGTTCGGCACAGGAGGCCAAAATACACACGTATAATAAACCTATAATAAATATTTGACGTTACTTGGTATCGGTCTAGAAAAAAAAACAATGACTATCAAAAAGGGGATTTAAGTAGGCTCAGGTAGACCTAATTGTGCTTTGTCGTGATCGTCGCAGCATAGAGGTATTATACCTCCATGGTCACAGTAGTTCTATTTTCTCTATGGTCGCAGTAACAGTAGCGTCAACCAACAAAGCAGCGCTGCTGGTTACTAAGCAACAACAGGACCCGTAGTAAACGGGGGAATTACTTCGTGATCGTACCAAATGATTTGATTGAATATATAATGAAAGACATGTAAATTAAATATTTTATAATAAATTAAGGATAGTAAAATCTCTCCCAAGCAAGGGGACAGGTGACAGGAGCACGATTGATGGAGAATATTCCAAGATTCCCCCTCCCATCCCCCTTATTTTTAAAGTAGTAGGCCTACTGTATAATACAACAGTGTGCATGATAACCCCTACAGAATGTCATCATCTCGTACAGTATCATTATAAATATTTGACAGAGCCTTCTTCACATTTTTCCTAAAATGAAAAAAAAAAATCGTAGGCATAGTTAAAATGAGAGAACGACGAGAAAATGTGACGGTATATTTGCCAACCATAATATAATACATAATGTGACTGTGAAGTGTTAAAAAGAGTACAAATGAAACTTAGAAGCCAGTTAACCGAAATACAACCGTAATAAGATACGTTTATTAGCACACGTTCAACTATCCGCGGGTATGGAGAATGATTTAATATAGGTCAAACGTGGGTTGCTGAACGAATGTTACTGACACACTTTTTTCCATTCAGACATTCTTACTATGCAAGAAATGACGAACTTTGGTGATTTTAAACTGGAAAAAAAATATATAATTCGACTAATTGTAGTTGGCTTAAAAAATGAACTTCTCTACAGTAGAGCGGCTAAGGAGAATAATCGAGCCATTTTGCAGGAAAGCATGAAACTTCCCACAGTGGTACTACGACACCTAAGAATCATTAAAAAACAAATAGACCTCAAAAAATAACACCGCTTTGTGGGCCGCCATTTTGAAATTCAAAGTGGCCGCCAAAATATTTGATTTTTATCAATATCCCCATATCTACAGCACTTATCACTGTCATTCAAAGGTCTTTACTCATGTTTTCAATATTAGGGAGCATTATGCAACCATCAGAAATTAGGCCTATATCAGATGACCGCCAAATTGGATTTCAAGATGGCGGCCAAAATAATGGTATTTTCGTCAATATCTTTATATCTACAAAACCTAGTATAGGTCTAGTCAATGAAATCTTTAAGTGTTTTCAATATCAGAGTGTCATGCAATCATTAGATTATGTCAGATGTCCACCATATTGAATATATATATTTTGCTTTTAATTTATTTGGCCTTGTTGCTATAATGGCTCGTTCCGTATAATTCAAATACAAAAATAAAAATATTCTATAGGCCTATATATTAGCGGCATATTTTCAAACAGTAACTTCCGTATGTCCATGTTTGGTGGCCTTTCACTATATTGCTATTGCTACATTCAAACATTTGATTTGATTTGAGTCCCATTATGTTCATGTTCAAGACATTGTTTATGCATACCCTGTCCGTTTAACCAGACCTTTAATATATGAACCTAGCAATAGGCAAAAGATTTGTAATTGAAGACTACACGGTTTGGTACTGTATTCAAATAGCTGGTAATTGAGTCTTGAAATTGTGTTTTAATTTGAGATTGACTTTTTTATAATGTTCTTTTATATTTTGAAGAGAAGAGTAATCGTTTATGGCTACGACCGATCGATTTATCAACTTTCTGAAAACATTTTTTTCAGTAAGAAATTGTCTGAAATATATGTACAACAACAGTAATAGGCCTACTATAAGTGATCTGTATCAGTAGACCTATCTTCACGCGTTAAATACAGTGCCCGAGAGTTTTAAGATTTTCGTAAGTTATGTTATTGATGTACTATTTTTATAATACAGTACTGTATATTATTTTTTATAGCCGTTTTTTTGTTTGTATCATATGGTAACTGTAAATGTAAATACTAAGAAAAAACAATTTTTATGATGATGACATAATCAATGTCGAAATATTGAATTCCGACACGATGGCGTGCATTACGGTATGTATTATACTATCTTATCTGAGATTAGTCAGTTCACCTTTCGGTTTTTAAAGAAACAATAAGCCTCATAATTTCGCATACTTTATTTTGTGACAAATAGTAGTAAATGGTAATAATCCTAACATAAAAGACAATAAAGAAATAAAAACCAACAATAAAAATTATCAATAATAACAACAAAGTGGCCCACTGTGTTAGATGTTCCCATGGTGATGAAAATGGCAATACGATTAGTTCGATAAGCATGCGACGGTTAAGAATGAACCATGAAAGTAACAAAGCGTGTATACACAAACACAACAATAAACATGCAAACAATATAATATCCCAAATTAAGACGAAAATCGCAATAAACACACAGACTACACTAAATTGCCACCTGCCATATTTATTATCGTGTTTTTTTTTTACATGAGGCAGAGAATTCGTTAAAAAATAAAATTTCTACAGATTGCAATAACACAACACTGCTGAATAACACTCGAAAGCATACAACTATGCTTACAGCTAAAATATTATTCTACATGTCTGTGGATCCGATCTACATAACCCCCATGATAAATGTAGTACGGGACACTCACAGAGAGCATTACAACATAAGAGATTTACGGGTGCAAAAAGACCCCGGCAAGTAATTATACAGTGGTTGAACCCCCCCACCACCTTGTCGACCGACATCACGACGATGTCGTTGATCAAAATTCATAATTTGCTTATTTAAATAACGATATCTGATTGCCAATTGTGGTCTAAAAGCAAAATTTGGGGCATACAAATCCGTACTGACTCTCCCCAGAACCCTACCAAGGATTTTTTTAATTCCTGGAACCTGACCGAGGCTCTAGTCGGCCCCTTGCTTCAGACCCAACTGTCGGCAAAATTTCTGGACCCACCACTGTAGCTGTTGACTATGTGAACAATATTACAATAAGTCTTCTGCAGATGGATTCGATCTACATAACTCGGCCTGGTAAATGTATTACCGTACTCTAACAGGAATACCCTTTTAACAAAACACCTCCAACACAGACAGCATTACAACATATAGATACCCATGGGTACGTACAAATCCCTTATTCATCGTTATCGGACCCGCCAGCAAATAGATGGGAGGGGGTGGGGTTATCTGTATCAAACCCACAGACTAACATCTTATAATCTAAATTAAGTAGGCCTACGTAGATGGGTACTAGCGGCCTGTGTACAAGTATCAAATGATATAAGATGAAATACAACTTATGACGTTTAGTATACAGGTCTCCCTCCAATTAAATACCAGTTGTGGAACCAGAGATAACCATGGTCTTTAGCAGCTTTGGTCTCTAATAGACCTTTCCGCTAAGCCCCGCCCCTTGGATATTGTTGCTAAGGTCCCACAAGGCGACAGTGTTAAAACATAGGCGAACACGTGCGTTAGTGGGAAAACACGTGTGTTTGTGAGACGCTCGCGTATTCCTAGCGCTGTTCTGATTAGTCAGTTGTTAAGTTTGATTGACACTCCGAAAAGGTCTATTAGAATAATAAAGATAAAAGACATTTGTTACTATTGGACCACAAAAAAGTGATCTTTAATTGAGGGAGACGAATTGATATTACACCAAAAGTATCATATAAACCGTGTTAATTCCCTGGTGATGATGACAGAGTAGATAAACACGTTAATGAAGAGTTAATATAAAAATAATAAAATATAAAAGCCTTTATTATATGCAAATACTACACTATGACTTTGCGAAAGACACGCCCACATCAATGCAGACACGCCCCTTTGATGACGTCAATACAAGCTAATGCCACTTACCTACATCATGTGACAGAGGAGCGATAACAGAAGAAATATAGACAAGATAAAAATCGTCATCACACAATTCAAAATGAAGAAATATTTTCGAAGAAATATTTTCAGCCTTAAATACTGGAAGATTGAAAGTACAATAAAATAAAACCAAGTCTATAAACTCTACACTAGGCTAGATTGTTAAAGACCATTTTCATAGTAAACACTATTTACTAATAGAATTAATAGTATCAATATAAAATAATATGGTACTCTTAAACTCTGCTCACACTATTACGTTTTATGTTCAAAATACCTATGATTTGTCCATATATGGGTGTATTATGGCATTTCATGCCCATATATGGGCAAATCAATATAATTGTCACATAAACATAAGTGTGGCCAGAGCATTACACTGTATCAAATATGGACAACATACAAATC
>NW_022737223.1:2582305-2583715 GCF_011630105.1 Anneissia japonica | reverse complement strand
TAATAAATACCTTATAATATTAGAGAGTGAATTCACTGAATTATGCATGATATTGTTGTAATGCACATGGTGTTCAAATTATAATAGTCCTTTATAAGGGGCACAATACAAAATTGCGTAAACTGATTTAGGTACCGGTAAGTCTATTAGTTTTTTTTTGGAAGAGGGCACTCTTCTATTGCTAGTGCTCTAACAAATTATAGGGGAGTGGGTTATCTTGTTAATATTATAATATCTTTGTCAGTTACCCAACTAGAAACAGTTTCTTTACTATGCTTTTACTATATATTCCACACACATCTCATTCCAATCCATAACACTTTGTAAAACGATCACACACTCACCACCCTCAGGGGCGGATCCAGAGATGCTCAAAAGAGGGGCCGAAAGTGGGGTTGATTGAGATAATACTACCCTAGGGGTATCCCCAGCGAAATTTTTGTGTTCTAAACGCCTGAAAATAACCTCTGAGGCGTTTGGGTAATCAATTTTTTCTTCTTCTTTTTTTTACCTTCCAAAAGGCTGAATCCGTCACTGACTCTCAAATTATTCGTCTTCACACCCATATATATCTACTAGACCTACAACTAAACATGATTGTCTTGCAGGAAACAAGTAAAAGAGTCACAAAGCAAATTTACACACCAAACAGTTACACTGACTTTATGAGGTCATTAAATAATTGCTTTATCCAGTTGTGAACTATCCAAAATCATATATATTATTGCACAAGGCACTGTATAATGCACACCCTACGGTCTATAAATTGAGCAATATCAGGCACGCAGGCATCAACTACAGACATGACTTTAATATTGAATCTAAAGGTCATAACCTGTTCTTTTTTGCAATGAGCTAGTAATGATAATTACATCCATAAAAACTTTGAAGTACAATTTGTTTAAGAAAAAAAAAAAAGCATTATAAGCATTATAGCATGCAAGTATCATTAAAACAGAAATTCTATATATAGATGGTTGACCTATGACATTAAATCCTTTTGC
This sequence comes from Anneissia japonica, assembly GCF_011630105.1. Classification (NCBI taxonomy): domain Eukaryota; kingdom Metazoa; phylum Echinodermata; class Crinoidea; order Comatulida; family Comatulidae; genus Anneissia; species Anneissia japonica. The sequence continues at coordinate 2,582,711 of NW_022737223.1, read as the reverse complement.
AATAAAACTGGATCAGTAGTGTTCATGACTATGTTACAACATAAATCTGATGTTATGGGGTACCAAATAGCTGGGTCATATTTACACAGGTAGGCATACATTGCGCGATTGTTACATATCTCGTTGGGAGTTCCCGACTATTATCTAATCAATCAACAGTAAAAATCAGCAGAGGAATTTGTGAAATATACATCACCAATTTAAGCCATATTTTTGGCTTCCATCTGACAGATAATAAAATTTGCCTAAACAACCTTCCAAATAATAACTTTTGGACGATTCATTAAAAATTTAAAATAAAAAAAAAATTGTGATAATTGACACTACTAGACATTGTATAGTACCATGCATAGATGTTGATTGTTTTAAGGGAGGGAGAAGGGAAAGGGAGGGGGGAAAGGGGAAG
>NW_022737223.1:2561626-2582226 GCF_011630105.1 Anneissia japonica | reverse complement strand
GGGAAAGGGAGGGGAAGGGGAAGGGAAAGGGAGGGGAAGGGGAAGGGAAAGGGAGGGGGAAGGGAAAGCTGATTTGTTGGTGGTTTCAGACATCAATAAATACTGAAACAAAATACTAAAATATTGCCTTTCACATCACGAGATTGATAATACTATTAACATAAATTTAACGATCGTTAATCTCTAACACCTCATCATCTTTATAATCAGTAAAATTATGATTCTCATCCTCAAAAATGTACAATGTACATGTTCATTAAAACTTTAACATACTCCTTCTGTGTCCTGCCATGTTGCATACTATGCTCATGCAATTTTCCAGAATAAGGGACAAGAAATATAAACTTAGATGGGTGTGACCCATCTATCGGGGAACGATGGATGAGAAAATGCTGATGCCATCGCTGGTCGCCTAGAGTCACTAATATCTAATTAAATTAAGATTTGGGTTATGCAAAAAAAGGTGTGAGAACCAAGGCCCTAAGTGGATTCATAAACATTGTCAGATAAGAATGAAAATAATATCATTTATATTTCAGTTTGAATTATCAATTATCACCATCATAATCACTGTCATTATCAATGTTATCAACACAATCAGCATTAATAACATCATAAATGCACTGCAGGTCTTTGGAATTGCAACAGCTTAAAATAAACATTAAATAAAGTAAACTCAAATATATTAAATAATATGCATTTAGCATATAAAAACACTAATATTCAAAATAACACCAATTTTTAGATGTATCTAAATATATTTCTAAAATAACCATGTTTTGGCCAACTCAGACACTGTTGTACGACACAGAATCCCAATGCAATTTATCGTAGAGAGTAGTCTTTAGGTTTAATATTCTACCGAGCCACTGCATGCCCAACCGATGCAAAACTATCGTGTCAGCATTTAACTCAAACTGACCTGACGTGACAACAAATTGCATATTGAGATGTGTCATACGATGCTCTACGAGTTGGCCTTCATGTGCACCAAAAAAATGGACAAAATTCAAACTTTGCAACTTTGCAAACTATGCGATGTTTACCAAACCAAATCTTCAAAAACGGACCTATCGAAAAATGACATGCACAATTGTAAAGACCTAATAAATTTTTGGAATAAAACATACTTGAGTAAAAATCTTTTGTTTTAAGAGTTTTGGTGGCTTAATTCACCTATGGAGTCCAAAAATAAATTTGTTTAAAAAAAAAAAGAAAAAAGAAAAGGTGGGACTAATTAAATTAGCAACTGCACCCTCTAACAAGTTTCAAATTTGGTTGGCCTTCCAATCCAGTCACTTGAAACTCAATTAATTTCTTGAATAAATAATATTTATAATATACATGAAATTGACAAAGATGTACTTCATACATATTCAAATTCGTACGGCTTGTTAAGATGGTATCGCTTGTCCAGTCTTCGTTGTAGAAGCTTTTTCAATTCCGACACCCAAAAAACGGTTGAAGTTAAACAAAGTAAGAAGGCCAGATCTAAAGTAATGAAAGATAAAATAATAATTCCTTAAATAACTACTTCAATTTAAGAAATTAATTATCGATTGATATTGGGGACAAAAAGCTTAAATTGTAAATTACAGCTCAAAAAAAAAAAACAAAAAAAAAAACCCTGTAGTTTTAAATCTAGAAATCTCAATTACAAGTAGTGCCAGGCTGATTTTCCCAACATGGGGAGATGGGGAGGGCAGATCTGGAAAAAATGTGCGACTGCGCGACTGGCGATCAGAGGCATCATTAATATCCCAAAGGTATATTTTGGGGGAAAAAAAATTTTAAAAATAAACTATATAGTTTACAGATAACATTTGGTGCTGAAGGATTTTTATTGAGACATTTTTTATGGTCGGAGGCACAAACATATTTTTTCCAGGCCTGGGGGAGGGAGTGGCCATAAATGGATGGCGCCAGGGCCTCTCTGAACCCCTTGGAGTGTTTTCACCTGACAACTTAGGCATTTGAAAATCTTGTATAATAAATTTTAGAGCCTTATCGTTTGAAAAAGTTACATACAAATTATTTTTTCTCCCTGACAGAACCGTGCCACCATCCCCCTATTGCTGATCTCAATCTGACTGATACTTAGGTAAACAACATCAAGTTGCCTCTCACTTTAAAGTGAAAACAGGCAACTAAAAGGGTAAACCTGTTGAAAAGAGTTACCAAATCCACATATCTATACTACTTGAAATATGAAACCATGAGGTCAACACAAACCACAATAACTTCAAAATACGTACCATACAGGGTGAGTGCCTCTGTTTGGAAGACCCTCTGCAGTGGAGGAAAGTACACAACCATCAGCTGACCAAATATGGACCCTCCTACTGCATACAGGAACATCCGATTGGTCAGAAACCCAACAGTGAAGATTGACTTGGTCTGTATAAAGAATTAATAAAATAATAGGTTTAACTTGTGGACATCAGATCATGAAAAAAAAAACTGGAAATATATAAATTCAATTTTTAATGTTACATGATTGTTGATGAAACTGTTGAGATGAAAAAGTAACACAAGACTTTGTTTATACCTTGTATCGCAAACTTATTTTTTAAAATAACATTTTGCTTTTTCATTAAACAAAGACATCCAGGCAGAGGAGAAAATAGAAATAAAATTTTATTGGTGAATGTAAACAATGTAGTAATGGGATGGTTAAATGCTTTAAATTTATATGATTAGGAAGAAATATACATATCTTATTTTTTAAGATTTCATGGCAGCAATGGGCATAATGAAAATAAAAAAAACTGTTATTTCTGTCTGAAATTTCAATTTTTTCGTGGTGGTGGGTGCGCTAATTGACCAGAAATAAAATTCTATTCTTATTTGAAATCATCATTGTTGGCGGGTGGTAAGTTCACTAAGTAAGACATACAAAGAGTCTCTCCTAAGCTACAAGAAAATAACTTGGACTTTCATCATGTGACACTGTATTGAAAAATAAATTCCCTGACCAATGACCCACTACACATGGAAAACAATTATTTAAGATCTCGATGGCGCCTTCGAACCTCTATGCGTAGAGCCTCAAGGCTTTTCAATTAATTTTTGCCTTACTCCATACGTTTGTTCAAAAACTCATTGTTAACTGCAGGAGGGTCAGATAAATATATTAGTAATTTGTTTTGATTATATATTCATATGTGTCTGTTAGCTTTTGTGAATGTTTAAAATTGTAATTTCAGAAAAGCACAGATAAAATATGATTCTGATTCTGACTGATTTTACCAGTAAATTTTGAAATTCAAAACAACAACTAAAATCAGAAAACATTTAGCAACAACAAATTGATAATATCTTTAAAAAAAATGTCTGAACTTTTACCAACATCATAATCTTGACATGCGCACACTAATAAATCATACTGACAATCAGAGCCAACAGACAAAACAGACAATAAATACAAAATAAAACGAAACATTCTATGGCATAATTGACTGTATAACCTAAACTACAGTATGCCTGCATGGTTTGTTTACATGCTTAAATAAACAGGCAATACATCAAAAGGTCACATTGAATATAAAGTATTCTCTGAAAAAAAAGGGGGGGGGGCAGCACCTGTAGATTATCTCAACATTTTTCTGGCATAAGATCATTACCAGGCACTATAGTGAAAAAAAACATGGCCAGCAATTTGCTATTTGCTACGTCCCATCCAGGAGGAGTATCACCCTCTTATCCTCCTTACAGTACAGAAACCCGTAGTGAATCCAGCCCCTATAAGGCCTTGTGGATTGGCAAATATTTATTATTATTATTATGCTAATCATTACTGGTTGTATTAGTGATGGGTGGGGTGAACAAGGCAAATGATCCCTAGCAAACTCGACCAAATGATCATAAGTTTTACAATCACTTGATAGGCCTATAGCACCACAAACTATATTTTACGCAAGATTGGTTTTTTCCACTGCCGGCCAATTGCCTTTCATTAGTCATGAAGAGAGATGCAATGAAAGCCATAGCACAATTTACATTGTGTAAAGGATCCCTATCCATTCAACTACACTAGCATGCTACAAACACAAGAGGCCACCATAAGAGGTCCTAACGAACTAAGCTGCCACATGTCTGCAAGGCAGCAGTAGCTACAAGAAATTCGCAGAACCAGGGGCCGACTAGAGCTTTGGTCCGGGTCCAAGAATAAAAAATCGGATTGAAATAGGGATTGGCAAATGTATGTTTCTTATAAATGTGATTTTTTGAATAAATAAACCTGAATACTGAAGTAAACATTTGAAATGTTTGAACTAAAGAGAATGTCGTTAAAGGCATATAAAGAAATGATTAATTTGACCCCAGGCAAATGTTTTCCCTCCCTCTATTAATATCATGACTAAGTATCATACAGGGTGTGTGAGAATCAAAAAGGTCAATACATCACTATATGATGTGTCATAGTGCAATCACGGACCTAATCGTTTATAGCTCAATTCCATTACAAGGGGACAATTTTTAATGGTAGAAGTTTAAGGACAAGATACCAAGGTGTTTTATATAGGTGAACAACCTGAAATGTATTGAACACATATATATAAAAGTATATGACAAGGGGTTAATGACCCCTAATAAATATATAGTGAATGACCAATGGGTAGTGGGAGTTTTATGTCAATTTTGAAATATCAAGTGCAGCACATACTAAGAGCAGGTACTGATAGCATTGGGCCAATGCAGTTCTACGAAATCCATGAAGTGACGCGCGATAGATCATTTTTAACGACGATCTACTCACACTGCCAACAAGTGTCATGTGATGATTTCACCTGCATATGTGACAATGACAAGACAGGTAAAATAATATAAAATATTATCAAGATTACCTTTATATATAAATTTTGTACTGTTTGCATTATAAATGTTATGCTAAATTTGATTTAAAATTTATAATTATACTAACAAAACAAAATAAAGTTAGAAATGCTTCCTTAGGATTAAATATATTTAAATTCACATATGATGTCATCACCAAATAAATCTACAATAATCATATGAAAATAAATAATTGAAATCAATAATCATACTATATAAAAAAATCAATCCGTTTTATTGACTCCTCCCACAGGCATCTTAATGCCAACTCAGACAGCATCGTACGACACAGCCTAATGCGATTTGTTGTTGCGTCAGGTCTGTGTGAGTTAAACGCTGACGCGATAGGTCTGTATCAGAAATAGTTGCGTCAAAGAATAGTAAACATGTTTAATAACAACCGATAGACTACATTGTGCGACGCTGTCTGAGTTGGGCTTTTTACACACTATCAATCAAAATAAAGTTATGAATATTCATTAAGCCTTTGCGATCGCTCACCTGGGACCTACTGCTAAGGGCGTTGAACATGTCAAATAATACAAAGCATGTGAAAGTCATGGTGGTATCACGAGGGGTAATATTGTTATCTTGCATCTGTGAAAGATAATTAATAAATAATCATCTATATAAAGGAATATAATATTTAATCAATACATAATTAAATTAATGAAAAAGATTATACTACAGCTAGGAAGAATTATAAGCAAAAGTAGCTTTTCTCACCTCTTTCCAAAATACAAAGAGCGTTCCCATGACGATAATAGCGGCAGAGATGAGAACGTTGATGATAAGGGAGCGTGTTATCATCGGCTCCTTGACTTTTCTTGGTGGCTGACGGATCACATCTTTGTCAACGGGTTCAACCCCAAGACTGTCAATTAATCAATCAGAGAATGATACAGTTTATCATGAATTGTGTATTGCTATCAATTTTTTAATTCACCAATCGAAGTATCATCATATTATGAACGTCTGTATAGAATATAGTACAATGACATACTGTACACAACTATACATAAATCAATCAATAACTTATGTTTTATGTTTATATTTAAAAAATATGGTTGAAAATAGACCCTGATACATGCAATTTAAAATCGAAAATTAGCTTATTTTGGAATACTATGCTTCCCTCTGCCCTATCCCCCCACCGCCCAAGGTTAGTTCATTTTAGAATATAAATTACATATTTTTTAAACTAAATTATTATGAATAACAAGAAAAATTCAATAAGATTTATAATCAATAATAATAGCCAAACTATGATAAAAAAAATGCATGCTCTTTTTTCAGTTGAACCATTTCAAAAGCATTCAAGAATGCTGTATTGCAGGCAGTTTTACTCAGCCAGTTTAACGACCACTTAAGTGATACAGACCAATAAAACATGGCTAAAAGCATACAATTTACGATCGATACCTTGGCCTGTGCTAGGCCAAGGTAGCAGTTAGCAATGATATGAAGGAGTGCTTACTTTACTAAGTTAACCCCGCAAAGAACACACACACAGACACACACCAATATCATTTTGTGTTCTGTTTTAAATGAGTAGACAAAGGGCAAGTAAAGAAGATGTATTACTTATAACTTTCTAGCAAAAAAAATAGATATTTTTGTTTTAAAAAATATGTCCCCTGAATCTGGAATATATACTATAATTCTCTGGTTTAAGCAAACTCATTTGAACATAAAATTGGGTTTGGTAGATGAGCTTGTAACACAAAGGACCAGAAAATTCAAATAATTGAATAGTGAGAATGCATAATTCAGATAAGACAGGCATTTCTAGCCTAGGCCTCAATATATAGTCCTGCCTATGGCCTAGACTAACAAAGAAGATCTAGGGAGGCTTAGGTTCCCCTGGACTAGTCATAATACCATCATGAATGTTAATAACAGAGTTTAAAAAAACAACAACTCTGAATCATATACATTTAAATAATGAACTCGAAAGAGCAATACCTTTGAGCTGGTGGGCCATCCATTATAATGTTAATCCACAAAATCTGCATAGCATTCAAAGGGTTGGGAAAGTGGAGCACAGTTGACAAGGCAACAAGGGTTAAAGCTGCAATACTCCTGCAAGAAAGAAAAAAAGACATTTTCAATAATTTTATGAAACACAGACTATTAAGGAATAGTTCATACCAACTAATCATCTAATCAAGTAATTAATTAATCAATCAATCCTTGTTATCAATCAGCCAACCAATCACATTGGTGTAGGATAGGGTGTGGGGCGCAGGTGTTGGGTGCTGTGGACAAATGGACCCCCCCACCCATGGTGGCAAATTGGTCCGACTAAGTGGGTTATAAATATAAAATACCACTGGGTTTTCATTAGAATAGGGATTTAGTTTTAAATTTTGAATTTTCACAATCACACAGGCTAAAACCAGCCTACAATCCTGAACCATCCAATGAAGTAATCAATCAATCAATCAATTATTAAACCAATAAATCATAATTTAACCTCCTAGTAAACACAGATGTCATTTGAGAATAAATTAATAAAGATTTTTTTTTAAAATATCTAATGAGTATCATCAAAACTAATGAAGTAGACCCCGAAATTTAAATATTTAAACACTTACGTGCTTAATTGGAATCTAACAAAGTTCTTTATATTATAGTATATTGCTTTGCCTTCTTCAATGGCCGACATGATGGTGTAGAAGTCATCGTTAACAAGTATCATATCAGCTGCCTCTTTGCTCACATCCGTACCCGTCTGACCCATTGCTATACCGATATCAGCCGTCTTAAGTGCGACAGCATCATTTACCCCGTCGCCGGTCATACCGACAACAAGATTGTTCAGTTGCAGGGCCTAGGAAAAATTATGTGATATCAAAAATTAATGAGTTTTAGAATTATAGAAACATTTTTCTAGAAATTCAAAGTGTAATGGAGGACAAAGCCAACTGGAAGTCCACCATTGAACAGGGTCAGATATTGACTCGATCTTAGTATAAGTATTGATGTATTAAACAATTTGCATACAATATTCAATCCTTTACAATATATTAATTACGGAATTTAATTAAATTAAAAATTAATTACTGTATCACTCTCTTACCTTTATTATTTTTAACTTGTGACTTGGACTTACTCTATAAAATACTGAAATCTGGAAGAAGACATAATACCAAAAAAAAAAAAAAAATCGCCCATATTAACAATTTACTTTATAAGTACCTATATATAAATAGCTTCATATATGAATATGTGGAAGTGATTGGTGTAGCTGTTATAATTCTGTCGTTTCAAATCATGGGTTCAAACCTCACACTGTACATTTGTTTATATCTTTGGGCAAGGCACTTTACCTACATTTGTCTTTCTCAATCTACATGAGTATAATTTGGTACCTCATATGATGAGTGTGTTTTATACTGAATGTTAAGTTTTCTAAATGTTTGGTAATGTGTCTTTTGTATGACTTTTACCTATGTGCCGTAAATTGCAGGCTACCAATGCAGTGATGGCTATTTTCCCAGCATAGGTTGCTTGTTTTTTTTTTTTAGTTCACTTTCAAAATTTATATAGGAAAAATTTAATGATTTAATTATCTTTTTGATACAATGTGTTTTAATTCACATTTAGTTCCCTTCCTTTAGATGGTGCCAAATATTTATACTGGAAATTGGCTAATACCTTTATTATCTAATGAACATTGAGCAGGATTTTATGTATATGTATTTCTTTATTTCTTTTCTGAATAAAGTGATTATTGATGATATCTATGCTGAATTTGCATGCATGGCTAGAAGTTCTCTACAGGGACAAAAAGAAGTTACACATCATGTATGATAACTGTTTCCAATGACCAGGCAGTAGAGTATCATGGGTTGGGTGTGGTGAGGTGATAGGCAAAGATGGAGAGAGTAATGGCTATGTTCAGACTTGGAGATAAGTTGGGCTTGAGTTAAGCCGGGCTTACCTTTAAGCCCGGCTTAACTTTGCCGGGCGTTCAGACTAGCGGGATTAGCCAGGCGAGAATTTGCATAATAATGAACCGCAACCAGGCAACGTGTTTCAAAACATTGCTCGCGAAACGTACGCTTGCTCACAGTGTACGCAATTGAATGCTGATTGGTCATTTTGTCACCCGAAGTCAATGCAAGACCCCCGCAACGATTAAAGCTCGGCTTAGAAAAGTTAAACATGGTGGCGCGCCAGGCCTAGTTACTATGGGAACACAGCCCGGCTTGAGATAAGCCACTGGCAGGTGGATAAGCCCAGTGAGTTGAGCCGGGTTTAACCACCTAGTCTGAACTAGGCCAATGAGAAAGATAAAGCGATATGTGATGCTTTTTAACTACTAAAGTGTAGTTTTATTGCTTAGCAAATTTCCAGTGGGCTGCGTAGGGATTATACATTTTTTAGAGAGAAGGGGAAGCATACATCTGTTTAAACAATATTTGCAATATTTGGAAGCATTTTAAAACATTTAGTCTTGGAAAGTCTTACATCAAATCAAAATTTTTATTTTATGTTTATCATGATATAAATACATCTGATGCTAATCTTTCTGTCCAGACTTTACCTGGTTAATAATTTCTGAAAGCTCCATAATCTCCATATCTTCCACCTCATCCCCTGATAAAGATTTACAACCTTCTGCATAGAGGCCAAGCCTACTTCCTGCAACAAAAATAGAATAGTTGTGGTTTAGCAGGTGTAATTAATTTTAAGTGGTAGCTATTAACTTATGGCACATTGATAACTGCAACTTTGATCCAACTGGTGTGATGCTTCTGCAGGAGTTTTATCGATCATATATCCAGATTTGGATTTTTTGATCATCGTGATCCACATTTTATGAACAATTTGATGCAATCTATAAAACTAACACTAGTGAAATTTTAAGTGAAGATAAAATAAAATTTATTGTCCAAGTAAGACAAGCTTTTTTGTTGGCAGTAAAATTGAAAAAAGGTTAACACTGTAACATTATATACAAATCGGAACATAACATAAAACCTTAAACTGTTTAAAAATGGTAAAGTTCAGGGGTAGCCATTGAAAGTATGTCATGTACTTCGAATGAACTTCGGTATGTTACTCAAGGCCAAAAAAATAAATAAAATTGCTGTATAACCCTGTGCTTGGCAAAATGCACTGTAGTATATTCTAGGCCCAACAAGGCTAGGCCCAGCCAAACCTGTCAAAAGTTAAGGTTGTGGGACACAGAAGACCTAGCAATGTTTTAATGTAGCACAGTAATTTCTATGTCTGGGGAAAAAATGTTGATTGGCTAATAAAGTAATAAGTGCACCGACGAGTAGCAGCCATTAGTAAACATTGGCGGCTCTACTCAGAGCTACAGCCCCCCCCCCCCAGTCGGGGAGGCCTTGCTCCCCCTTGTCGGGAAGGGAAGAAAAACTACAATTCGTCGGGGAGAAAAAAACATTAAACAAAATTATATGTATTTTGTACATATTAAGACTCTAAAATCGATTAAATAAGCCTTTGGAAACCCCTAAATTGTCTTATTTTCGGGGGACTACGTCCCCTGGACCACTTTCAAAAGGTTTTTTTAGCAAAGCCTGACCATGCCCACTTTTTTCTCGCTGGGGACATCAGCCCCCTGTCGGGGACCTTGAGCCCCCGTCGGGGAAATCCTGGTAGCGCCATGGTTAGTTAACTAAAAAATTGCTTTTAGGAAATATTTTCACACACTAATGGTAATTTTGGGTCAGTTGTTTTACAACAACATGCTCAAAACTTACCAGTAATTGCTTGTAATACTAATGATTTATTTAGTGTACAATCTGATTTATAACTCCACAGCAACACAGAATGTTGCTGTAAAAACTAATCATCTTCCACGCCTGTTGGCAACCAATCAAATTCAATGTAATAGAGATATTCATCGCTTTAGTATTAAGAATTTTGACATTATGGGATTAATAATCACAATGTGAGCGGCATTGGAAGAAGAAATGGACCTTACCGCTAAGCCCCGCCCCTTGGATATTGTTGCCAAGGTCCCCAAAAATGACAGTTTAAAAGCATACACACACACATGCATTAGTGAAACATGTTTGTAGGACACGTGCATATTCCCGACACTGTTTTGATTGGTCAGTTGAAAAGTTCGATTCACACCTGGAAAGGTCTATAAATCTACTTTCTTCTTTCCACCCAGAAGCGTAAATGGGAACCTAGCATTGGTCTCCCAGGAAGTTCGGGTTAGAGGTCACGATATAATGTATAATACCTCAAGTGATTGATTTTGTATTTAATGATACAGGTGACACAATAACTATATTATTCTTATTACATACCAATGGCGGTGGCCGTTTCCTCTGAGTCACCCGTCACCATCTTAATTGCTACGCCACTGCCAATCAACGTCTCAATGGACTCGCGGACGGCTGGCCGCGGGGGGTCTATTATACCCACCATCCCACAGTATGTTAGTTCATCTGATTCTCTACCAAAGGCTAAGGCTAGCACTGGAAAATAAAGCAAAAAAAGTAATTCTTTAAACATTCAGCCTTTAAAGACAAAGCATCTATCTTGATCCACAGATAAGATAAACACGGTATTATTACAAACTGTTTTCAAAAAAGCAATAAAAGCCCCCAAAACTAAAATATAAATTTGAATTATTTATTTAAAAGAACCACAAATATTTAATCAACTTTAGGTAACTCTGGACAAAAAAAAAAATCAGTTTTCAACATTTTACATACATTTTACTACAAATGTCCTTACATTTAAGAAATTTAAGTACAATACAGTACTAAAAGACTGTCGTCATGGTATTAGTGAAACGTCTGTTAACACGTTTGCTAGCATGCATGGAAATACAGTACTTGTGTTATAGCACAGGTTGCAAAGTGTGGTTCGCAGGCCACCTAACAGTGATTTTTTTGTGGCCCGCAAAAATAAATTAAAAAACCCTATGTGTGCAGCCTTCTAACTACCTTTGGCTAGAAAAGACCTTGTCTTTTACAGCTCGAAACTGATCATCTGTAAAAAGGTAGGTCTTTGGAAGCGCACTGGTAACATAAAAGTTTTGGTGTGGTCCACCAATGGCAGCTCAGAATGTACGTAATAATAATAAAAAAAAAAACAAAATTTTTAATGCAATTGGAAAACCATTACAAGGCAAAATTTAGATTTTGTTTATATTTGAAATTATCATTCGGCAGGTGGTGGGTTTCCACAATTATGTTAAAAATATTCACGGCTTACACATAAAAAGATCGAATATGTCCCCAATATAAAAACCGAAAGGTCCACTGATTAATCTCAGATAAGATAGTATAATACATACTCAAAGTATCGAAATGAACGCCATCGTGTCGGAATTCAATATTTCGACATTAATTATGTCACCATCAGGAATCAATACAGGAATGCAATAGGTCCCCAATATAAGAATGCAATATGAAATCTCAATGATGTTTCTTTTGTTGGGTGTTTCAAAGATTTATTACAAGTGTCTATATACCAGGATATAAATAACATAAATCTTTCACAAAATCTGTTATGATTGTTTTGATCTAGTAAATTAATTTATAACACACTCTTCATAATCTATGAATTGTTTATAAATACACACTTTACTTTAAGTGGTTCCAGGATTGCTTTATGAATTGGGTACTTGAGTCGTTGAATTGGGGTGATCTGCTGTTGCTATGATCGTTATGCATGTACTTGATTTTTCAAATGAGTTTGGACTTTGAAACAAAGTAATCTCTCTTAGGGGTAGATGATTTTCTAATAACGACCTGTAGCTGTGGTTAATTGGTCAATTTTGAATCCATCAAGCATAACTTGACTTGTTAATTTTTTTCATTACTATGCCATTTTGATGAAACATGGCTTGAGAATCCTAAACACATAGTATAGTGCATAGTTATGAATATAATACTACATAATTAAATGGAAAATTAAATATATTATTTTAAATACGTACCTTTTAATTATATAAAATTGCAAAAATGGTTTAGTTGATCGGACTTGATTTAATTATAAATCACATATATTATAAAGAGGACAATTTTGGTGATGACAACCATAATGAATTAATGCAACAATTAATATCAATAACATTAATATTGATGACAATGGTAGTGGTGAGCATGAGGGTGCATGATGATGATGGTGATAATGATGAGTTGATGATAATGATATGATGATAGTGGTGAGGTTGATGATGATTAATGATGATAACAATGATAATGGCATTTTTGACGAATCAAGGATGTATTTCAAACACACTTTGATCATTACAAGGCCCGACACGGCAGAACTAGGGCCCAAGGTCCTGGCAAAAAAATACCGATTAATACTTCGTATTACGAGGTATTAATCGGGGCCCCCAGGGGCCGACCATAACAGATATGGTCGGCCCCTGGGTTTAGCCAGTTAAACTCATAAGTGTTGCATGATTGATAATATTCTACACTGAATTATAATCTCTGTTGATCATGAGCATACCTCCTTCTATACTTTGCATAATCAACAGAAAACTATGGAAAGTGCAAACAATAGAGGGAGCCCTACATCTATGTATAACTATCAGACAGACAAGTCACATGATATAAACAGTAGTTGACCAGGTGTTGGGCAGCCCTTGATAAGGTGCTATTAGCCTCACGTATTATAAATACATTATGATTGTTATAAGCCGTTCAAATAGCCTACTAAAGACCCACTTCAAAATTACAATGCCATAATCATATACCACTCAATGGCCCTCTGCATTGTCTGATATCACTTTGAAACTTGGATTTTATTTGGTTATGATTTTGTTTATGGAGGCATCATGCTGGGAACCTTGATAAGATGCTGTAAAATAATGTAATAAATAGTTTTCCAACAGGGTGCATAAAATAATTATCTATTTATTTTATTTTTTATTTATTTGATATAAAATACTCAAAATGCAACAAAGGTTGAAAAACTTTGGAACTTACAAAATGAACATATGAAATATGATGAAGGTTGTTCATAATAATATTCAAAGCCTTAATATGTTCTTATCTTTATCATTTTCTATTTAGGAATATTTTAATAATATGATATAAGATAGGATTGAAAAGCAACCATCTTAACCACCAAGCTTTTGTAATTTCTCATTCAATATAATTCTTATTCAAGGTCCTTTAAGTGAGCATTATGATTTTGATATGGTGTGGTGATGACTGTTTTCTTAGCTTAAGGCTTAGGTAGAATATATTTCAAGGTCTTTATTCTCAATTTCTTGCTTGATAGCAATGCAATTCAATTTATATTTATTGATGATTTACTTTTCTTCATATAAAATTGGACATTATATTTATTTCAGTAAGGGTAAATTTTATGATTCGAAAAACTTACCTCTTAATCCTGTGCTTCCAAGGTAATTAGCCTGGCGACGGAACCTCTCCTTATCTTCTTTGGTTAGCATTTTAGAATAATTTTTATAATTATATGAGGTACAATTTTTTAGTATTTGCTCTATTGCCCCCTTTACAAAGTACATCGACCCCTCTTGAGGTCGCATCATAGATATGCATTTCACCGACATTGTTTTTGTTTCCGAGCTGAAAGGCTTCTCTTCTATACGAGTGTACTCATCGCGTAAATGACTTAATCGCAACTATGAGAATAAAAAATACGAGGAAATGATTAAAATAGTGTTCACAACTTGAATCAAATTGTGTATTTGAAAATATTGCTAAGTTATATTTTTATAATTAAGGTTGCATTAATACATAAAATTTTTGGTATACCTTTTGAGCAAATGATATGAGAGCGCCCTCAGTTGGCTGGCCAAGTAAACTACCCTGTTGAATTTCAGCATTATTGCACACAGTGGCAATCTGTAAAACAACAAAGACTGCATTAAGCCCTGCACAGACTATCAAATTATTTTTGATAAAAACATGACATGCCTAAATATGGTCATGATGACATCACATCATGACCATATATAGGCACATCATGACTATATATGGGCACATCATGACTATATATGGGCACATCATGACTATATATGGGCATACAACAGTCTTTTGTCAAAGAAAATTTGATAGTGCAGACAGAGGTTTATAAAATACATACAGGTCTCCCTCCAATGAAAGACCAATGCAATTAAGGACCACCTCCAATTAAAGACCACTATTCTGTGGTCCCAAATTAACAAATATCTTTTATCTTTATTATTCTAACTAGAGACCAAAGCTGCTAAAGACCATGAAAACCTGGTCACAAAAGTGGTCTTTAATTAGAGGGAGACCTGTATATCTTAAAGAGGTTTGAGGCACATTTTTGTAAAGCTCCTTTCCAGAATTAATAGAAAAACCAACACAAAATTTATCAGTTGTTTATCTTTAGATGCAAATTTAGATATATCTGAATTTCAAAATGATCTTACTAAAGTTGTACTCAACCAGATTGAAGAACAAAATAAAGCTTATATAGTCATCGATCTAAATAATATCAATAACTGAATTTTCATTTTCTTTTAAGAATTATTTTTTTCAGAACAGTTCACATATTACAAAGACATAAAAATGAAAAATCAATAAACTGCTTATGTAGGATAAATATACTTATATCATAAAATGAAATACAACATTTCAAAATGTTTATGGATGTTATCTTACCTCGGCTAATCGAGCTATTGAAGAATTATTGTAACCCCTAACGACCTGTCCGTCGTATATTACATCGCCATTCCCGTTGTAACCAACACCAGTTACCTATAAAAAAATATGTATTTATTCATTTTTATTTATTTATTTTTAATTTTTCGACAAAAGATGTAATAAACATACGTACTGTAATGAAATGTTAATTCAAAGATAAGAAATTTAAATAAAGATCATTGATTTTTGGGAAAAAAAATGTCTTTGTCCAGTCATTCCATTCTCCATCTTAATTCACATATATCCTCTAGTGGTGAAGGCACAACTGGATATCTTTTATTAGACATTCAATTATATGTACATCACCCCCACTGGTGGCAGAGGGGGTGTAGCCTTACCTCTGCATGGCAGTTATCAGACGTATATACTGAGGTGACAGTCATTTCATTTTTGGTGAGCGTACCTGTCTTGTCTGAACATATCACATTTACACAACCTGTAAATATAGTAAGAATGGAGTCATTTTGGGTGTGGTTAAATTTATAATTATCACTCCATCAAGGGACAAGTTGCTCTTCTTACATCTGACCTCTTATGATTTAAAAAAAAATTTTTAGGGTCAGGTCACTTCCTATGCTACACATGCTCATAGGGGTTTTAGGGCCAAAAGGTCAGGTCCCCTTAGGCTCACCTTATTAGAAGCAGACAAGACTAGTTCTATAGAAAAAAATATATAAATGTTTCCTGTACACCATATAGATAGTTTTGAAAATAATTGTTGTTTTTTTAAAAGAAAAATAATATTTAAAATTGGTATTATTAGAATTTAGATATTTGTAGGTCAAGTTAGCCTTCTATGAAATCACTAAAAATTCTTTTCATTGTAGAGCACTTGTTCTTTCAGTTGTTTTTTTTAATCACAACTTACCTAATGTTTCAACGATGGGAAGTTTCTTTACAATTGCATTTCTCTTGGCCATTCTCATTACCCCTAAGGCTAGGGTGACAGTCACAACTATAGGTAGACCCTCAGGTATGGCTGCTACAGCCAGGCTGCAAGAGAGGAAAAACGTCACAAAATATACCATTAAAATTGAATACAATTTTATATACAGAACTTGTCAGACAAAAAAAAATTTTAAAAACAATTATTTAAACTGAATATATCCAAATTTGTCTCAGAATAGCTTAAGATGGCCCAAAATTTCCCAATTTCTCTTGGACCTCCAATACATTTTTAACTTTTGACCCTCACAGGGGCCTGGTGGCTCTGCTGGCCTCCACCATAAATTTTTAGACCTCTTGTTGGACAGTCCTAGAGTTGCCACTGAAAGCATAGAGGCATAATCTTCAACATTCATGAGAGCAGATACAAGGAAGAATAATTTATCATGAAATGGATGGAAACTGAAATTATAAATTATGTTCATATATAAATAATGCATACATACTACAAACTATATTTGAATTAGATGAGATGTAATATAAGAAATATATGCAGTACATCAGACATTTGTTATTATTATAAACTTTACACATCGGCCGTTTCTGTAGCCAACCTAGTACCATGATGCAGCCAATAATGGCAAATGAATAGATAGATAGCTGTTTGCCTAGGATACCCATGCTCTTCTGCAGTGGTGTCTTGGGAGCCTAGAGGGAAAAAAAGAAAAAGGAATGAGGATGAAAACATGGTAGTTAGCAGGGACATATAATACCTGGGATAGCCATTTCCATTATTTTTACTGGGTTTTCAAATGTTTTTTTTTTTTTTTTGTGTCAGTTTTTCAAAAAATACTGTAAAATTTCTACATGATAATATTAATTATGAGACCTTGGTATGCAATAACTATAGATAGTATTTATTTGTGCATGTTTGTGTTTTAAGCTGGTGTAATAAGTTACAGTTACACTGGAGATCTAAATTGATAGTGATTTATTATTTTGGCAATCCCTTGCTTAAGATATTTTTTTGCTTACACTTTAAGCATTTCAATACTTTTCTGTTTAAAATACTGTATATGATTTTATTGATTACCTGAAAATAAAATCTCTTTATTCATTGAACAATAATTCATTAAGGTATTATAGACATCACCAGAAAAAGCAATTTGTATATGCATGTTTGTATATTAGAATTTTTTTTCATCAATGTCTCTCTTATATTTTAATCCATTAACTCCGAGTCAAATCACCGAAATAATTAGTAAGCGTATCAAGGGAATACATGAAAGACTATCCCTGTCAATCAACAGACATCTTGCGTTATTAGAATCGCATAGAGTAATCAAACCATAATAATTGCTGCACATCTCAGGACAGAAAGAGAATGATATTAAAATACGAGTACTATCTTAAGCTGATCCATCTTCCATGGCTAGAATTGTCATTACAAATAATATAATGTGATTGGTCACGTAAGATACTTTTCATTTATGAGTGTATGGTAGTGTTACACGAATTATGATGACATTGCCATATTGGCTTGGGAAAGGGAAGACGGTTATTTGAGGGGGGGTGTCTATTTGAGGGAGGGATTAATGCTAGGGAGGCATTTTTTTGGAGTAAAATGGATACGTATAGTACAAATGACCTTTAATTTCTAATGTTGAAGTACGACACATAATTACCATTATTGCGTGATCAGAGAGCAGTTGATCGCAACCAGGTTAGAAAGGTTAGAAGAAATGTAATTCTACTGGAGTAGAACATTAAGAGAATGGGTTGAGATAGATGTTGATTCTATTAGTTATGTCTACATTCATTCTTTTTGGGGAGGGGGGTCAGTGGCAGATTTAGAGGGGGGCATAAGGGGTGTACTCCCCCTCTATTTTTTGTAAAAAAAGAATTGTGTAAAGTTTATCAGAAAATTACCAAGGAAAATAGCAAAAATCAATCAAATATAACATCTAATTAAAGGTGCTAAAGATTTAAGGGAGATTAACTCCCTTGCATCCCTACCAGAGGCTCTTTCCTGACATTTCCACTTAGTTCGCACATCCACTCCCCCTCTTTTTTGCGAGGCTGGATCCGCCCCTGGGGGTGCATTTAATCAAGGAAATAATAAATGCCGCAGTCATCTATTTGAGGGAGGCATTTATTTCAAATGAGGATCTGGATGGGGCATCTATTTGAATAAATACGGTATATCTCTGAAGGGTCTAACATTGGGTTTCATATTCAGGACATCAATGGATTTTTACCTCTTCAGCTTGCATCATTTTAAACACTTCACCGAATTTAGAGTTCTCTCCCGTACCAATGACAATGCCCTACAAAAAAAAAAAAAAAAAATCAAAGATAAAGAATTGATTTATTTTTGCTGCTACACTCCATGTTATGGTTATAATTATTGAAATTATGCAATGTACTGTATTTTCTAGATAAGATTACTAAGACTTTAAACCCATGATTATTGATTTCCATATCAGGCTCACTAGATGGTGTTACATGATACATTAGGTGGGTTTGATTGCCACTCGCATCACTTGCATGATTTTCTTTTTCCAAGTATTTGGTAACGTACTGAGCATTCAGTACGATAACATGTCAGGTAGGGATAAACATTATTCTTATTCAACAAATGTGGCAAACCAGTCACTCGTCACAAATCGTGTTTCAGAGATAATGGCCAAAACATGCTGAAATGTCAAAATTTTTTAAATCTATTTTATTACACTAATCTAACCTTCTATACATCATGATAACTGTTATTTTCCCCAATTTCAATGTTAAAACAACAATTTTTAAAAAAAGTTGGTGATGGTTTCTTCCTAAGAAATGCCCGAAAACATAAACTTTAAAGGCTGATTGCTCAAATATTGTTCTTTAAACAGCTGTAGGTTGAAACACTTGTAACTTCATAAGGAAATATCGGATTTAAATGATTTTTTTTACCATTTTATAACTCTCATTTTAATCTCAAACCTTGTATTAATAACTAAAAATTAATTTATGCGACAAGTGACTGGTTTGGCTTGTCTTTGCCACAAACACTGTACAAGTATTATTTCAAGCAAGACACGGAAGTAAAAAAAATCAGTAACAAAAAATATACTATAAATAAACAAATTTATATTTTATACATATACAGTACCTTTCCCCTACCACATCGAACAAGGGTTCCCATATAGGCAATATTTTTCTTAGTGGTGTGGTGTCCATTACCACCTACTGGTTGTGTTAACTCTGTTTTGCTACTCTGCTTGGTCTCGCCAGTGAAGCTGGACTCATCTATAGCTAAGTCCACAGCCTGAAAATAGAAGGTATTATTGTGAATGGGGAGATATTGGTATTTTTTGGGGTTATGGAATATCAGAGAGGAACTGATCATAACATAGCCTTTAATATCACTTCAGGAAAATGCAGTAGTTTGTGTTCACGACAGAACAAACATGTCTATGATGAAAATGATGATGAGGATGGTGACCATGACAATATTAATGGTAATATAAATCATCATAATTATTCATAAATAATTATAATACAAAATGCTAGATATAAATAATATACATCAAATTAAACACTAACTTAAATCAAACAAATGAATTATCATGAAACCAGCGTGTTTCAAGTGTCACTCACCTCTATTAGCCGGATGTCGCTCGGGACACGGTCACCTATGCTCAGTTGTACAGTATCACCTGGAACCAGCAGTCGTGCAAGAATCTCACACAATTCGCCATCACGTATACTGTAAATTTCAGAAGCATTTTATTATTATTAATACACATATGAGTAGATAATTACATATAATAATGCAGTGAGGTTGACACATGGCCAAGTTCGATCAGAGAATTCTCTCAATTCAGAAGTTGTCGCTGATCACACCACCTGGTCTCGCCTGATACACTCACTTTTTAGATTTTGTGAGACAAATATCTTCCAATTTCATTCAGTACATAAATACATAACATGATATCCTTTTTAACTTGCATTTAACAATACAATATTATTGTTCTTTAAAAGAACAAGGAGTTGAAACGTATAAACACGTATAAATCCTGAGTAGATTTGAGTTGCACTAAACAGACAATGGGTCTCACAGAATACACATGCCTCACAACTAACTGTACAGCTTTTCAACCAGTGGCGTATCTAGAAAAGTCTTGAAATGGGGGGGGGGGCTGATGTGGGACATGAAGGGGAAGGGGGGGGGCCTCGATG
>NW_022737223.1:2552884-2561415 GCF_011630105.1 Anneissia japonica | reverse complement strand
CTTTGTATTTTTTTTGTTGGGGGGGGTGGTGCACCTCCGCGCCCTCCGCTAGATACGCCACTGCTTTCAACAGTCTAACCCTTGTGTGTGGGGGAAAATATACTTTAAAAAATGATGATGATGATGATTAATATGTGGCAAAGGCAAGCCAAACCAGTCACTCGTCGCAAATCGTGTTTCAGAGAAAATGGTCAAAACAAGCTGGAATGTCAAATTTTAAAAAATCTATTTTATTGCACTAAACTAACCTTTATATATCTACACATCATTCTATGCTGTTATTTTCCACATTTTCAATGTTAAAACAATACTTTTTAAGGATTTAAATATAGTTTCTGCATGAGAAATGTCTGAAATCATAAACTTTGACGGCTAATTTCTCATATATTGTTCTTTAAACAGCTGTGTGGTTAAATGCTTGTAACTTCATAAGGAAATGTCCAATTTGAATGATTTTTTTACTTTACCATTTTATAGCTATTATTTTACTCTCTAGCACTGTATTAATAACTCAAAATCGATTTTTGCGACGAGTGACTGGTTTGGCTTGTCTTTGCCACATATTAATATTATATATCCACTATACAAATCACCAATTATTACCATTTCACATATAAATTTAAATTTAAAAAAAAAACAATTATTATATTGTATAGATTATTACTATATTATTCATAAGGTATTTTATTACTATTGATAAATATTCATAAAATAAATGTTTAAATAGATTATGAATATTTTTCGTGATGCTTTCAATAGAATTTAATGTGGTATTTAAATATGAGAAATTTCAATTAAATTTTTTTGAGTTTTCTAAATTTTGTGAGACACATATTCCAATTTTATCATTTCTTAATGCATAAATATATTCATGATGTAATTTTTATCTTGAGTTTAACAATACAATAAATATAAAGGAACGAAGAACTCAAAGCATTTAATACATGCAAATCCAGAATAGATTTGAATTATGCGAGGAATAAGCATCCAAAACAAATCTGCACTAAACTGCCAATGGCGTAATTTGCTATTAAAATGGTAAACGCATGCAGAAATAATATCTTCAAAACGAATTAGTATTACTTGTCATATACACAGGTAATGGTGGTTGTTGATGGCAGAATGATATAAATGTGTTCCTATTAACATAAAAACATCTTCAAGCATATCAGTAAAGTTGCTAGATTTTCTAAAATATTGCAAGCTTATGTAGAAGTACTGAAAAATGTGTCCATAATATTGAAATTATAATAATTATTATGATTAGATACTTTGATATTAATAAGGGACTGTTACACATTGTTTTGGAAAAATCACAGGCTGCCAAAAATAGCGACTTAGGCAAACATTTTTTATTCCTTGTTTCAGGAACATCAGAGGAGGGCGGAAGTTTTGTTTTCTTTATTTATCTAATAGTTTTGCCTAAAACATCCACACAGAGGAAAATATAAAAATAAAATTTGATTAGTAAATGTAAACAGTGTAGTAATAGGATGGTTAAATGTTTTAAATTTAAATAATTAGGAAGAAATATACATATCTTATCTCTGGAGGCTGTAATAAAAATAAAAATTTTTTTTTTCTGAAATTTCCATTTTCGTAGTGGCAGGTACGCTAATTGGTCAAAAATAATATTTTATTTTTATTTGAAATATTCATTATTTGCAGGTGGTGGGTTCGATAAACAAGGTATAAACGAAGTCTCGCCTTACATGAAAATCCTCCAGTACTGTTAGCAGAATCCTCAATAAGAATAGGTAAAACTTGTGTTTATAAAAATGTAATAATTACAGTAGTTGTTCTGTATAGCATTGAATTTGTTGTGTTTATTTGTGTGTGTGGAGTGTGAGTAATGTCTTCATACAATCTTTCCTAAATTTTGGCATGTAAATAATTTATATGTTTTAAATATTATATTTATGTAATTTTAATAATTATTGTGTGTTGTGTGTGCTTGGTTTGTATAAAAATTTAAAAATTTTTGTATGTAAATAATATTTTCTATGTAAATTTTAAAATATATATAATTATGTTTTTCATCTTAAGTGCAATGATGGACATTTGCAGGTATTTTGAATATAAAATTGAAAATTTTTTTCAATAATTAAAACATTTTTGATATTTGTAGTTTGTTTTGTATCCTTTTATAGTTTATATTGGTTTAATTGTTTTTGCATTGTAAATCAATAATTCACCTTATGAGCTGCTTAATATTCTGTCTTTCTTTTACACCCAAATAAAAAAAAAAAAAATTAAAATTAAATATTATTTTTGGTCTGCAATGTGGAATCATAATAAAACCCTAGCTTTTTAAACATATTTTTTATCATGCCGCAAAATACTGCCATTAAATCTCCCCATCAGAAATTTTTATAAGCGACAGCACTGACTAAGGAACACCGGCGCCATCTTTATCACAAATAAGTAAACAAATATAAAGTAAATATTAATCTTTACTGAACTGTTTACATAGCATTATGCCTGTCCTGATTCTTGGCATAGAGACTTAGGGACCATAGCTTTGAATAGTGTTGTTGTTAATATCATTGATGTGTTTGTCATTTTCCTTTAATATTAGTCTACCAAAAGTAATTGAATTACAAGGTTAAAATATATTTTTTCTAGGAATGCATACTGCAGTTTATATTTCATCAGCTGCATTTTGTGACAATATTTATTTCAGCAGATCAATTATGCAAGATATAAAAAGGAAAGGATAAAATAAATGCAACACTGTTAGATATAGAGTCTGAATTTTAATTACCGGTACTTTTTTTTATATAGGAACATGGGCAGAGGATTGCTACTGTAAAAGCACATTTATCACTCTCCAAATTAAACAATTTTGAAAAAAAAACTTGCACTCCAGGTTCTCCTACCTTGCCACTAACTAGCCTAGAAATTATCCTATACCACAAAAAAAATCCACTCACAGGTGGTTGGGGTTGAGGTGAGCAAATTTTTATCATAGATACCTCCAGATTCCTGGAAATGGTACTTTCAAAAAATAGTTTTCAAAGCAGTATTTTCAATAGAATACATGCCCCCGAGCCTGCGGGTGCTTCAAATGGTAGACATCGCATCATATCAGCGCCCAACTTAATCCATTAGTCTTCCTCTCCACATGCCAATACCCTACGCCAATAGATACAGTGGGCTATACTCAGAAAAAGCCACACTCATTGTAAACAATGCTAGAGTAGGGGTGCCCAGGTGGTGTTTGTAGATAAGCATTTTTTTTTTTAAATGGGCCGGAAAATAATTTATTTTTAACAATGTTGTTGTGCGGGCCGGATCAAAATCTTTGGCGGGCCGGAGTTGGCCTGAGGGCTGGGGGGTGAATATTGGGGGTTAGACCAAATGGAGATGTGCAGGCAATGTAGAAAGAATCAGAGACAATTTTTGGTAAAATTCAGGCCAAAGGTCAAGAGATATCTAAAGACCAGATGGCGAAGTGGCGGTGAGCAGACTACTGGCATCAACTGGATAAGCATGGCTCAAAAGCGTACGTGATGGCGCGGTCATAAATACAACCGACAACGGATGATGCGTAATGATTATTCAATCAATCAATCAATTAATCAATCAATTGATTAAATACCACAACGAAGTAATTCTTGTAGTTCCATGATGCCACAAACATCCCAATTAATTAAATTATTATTTACCTAATAATATCCCAATTAATTGTTTGCAAAAGCATTACTATCAACTGTACACAGCTTGTTTAATCTGTACAAAGTTCCCTTTGCTATTAAAATTAATCATAACCAAAGACAACACACCATCTGGTATTTACAAGAACATTAAATATACCATACATTAAATATCACAACTATAAACTGACTGAACAATTTTCAACTTTGTAAATGATTATTAATAATTCAACTCACCATTTACAGGATGGTGGTACCAGTTTATTCAATTCTTCCAGAGATTTTTCTGACCTATATTCCTAAAACAAATAATATAATATCATAAATATAAAATATTCTTATCATAATTGGAAAATATATTTCAATTTGCAAGAATTTTTTTTCCTCCCAAATATGGAACTATATAGCCTGTTTACACTATGACGATATGATCAATGATAAAAAGCTAAAAAGCAATTGTTCTTATAGAAAATAAAAGAAATAGAATTTTTCACAGTAGCACAATCCGATAACGATTTATCATGTATACGATAAAAAAATATTTTCACAAATCAAATGGCGTCATAATAGTAGGAAAATGTAAAAAACGATTTAATCGTTTTTCCATGATTATTACCTTATTTGATTTGTGAAATTATTTTTTTATCGTATACACGATAAATCGTTACCGAATCATCGTTGATCGTTATTGTCAATGTCAAAGTGTATACAGGACTTAAAGCTGTAAACAGCTATATACAGTACTTCCCTTCTTTACTATTGTTGAAAATTGATAAGATGTATTATAAGTGTATAAAAAATTGCAAGCACTAAGCAAACATTTAGTGTTAATACTAAACAATAATATACTGTTTTGAGATTTGCATTGTGAAGTAACAGTAATAGATAGGTTTGCGGAATACCACATAGGTAGTTCTGAAAAGAACTGTTTCATTGTTAAGAATAACTAGACATTTCGATAGATTACTTTTATCATTTTAGAGAATGATGATTATTTATAATCCTTCTCGTTTAATACGACGAAAGCAATTTTAAACATTGGCACTTTGCCAACAAAGCATCTAGGGAAGGGCATGGGGTGGCACGTTCCTCCCTAAAAAAAAACTTTCATGCCCACCCCCCCTCATTGAAATTGTTTAAAGCAAAAAAATCATGCTCAAGTAGATAAAAAGCACCTTATATAATAGTTCATCTAATTTTTCACTCTCCCCTACCTATAAGGGGAACCCCAATTTCAAGCCGCCTAGATACGCCACTGTTGACTGCTGATTAATGCAGGTCTAAATTAGAATTTGTATTTACAACAGAAAGCAATGTCTGTGGTCAGGCTTCAGCCTAACCCATTGCGTTCCTTTCTATTAACTTCATTTCTCTCAACATCTTCTTTGTGGGGACAAAACCAAAACGTATTCAGTAAAACTTTTTCTGTTTCACTTTCTGTTGATGATTATTGTAATTTCCTTTAAAAAAGATTTTAAAATATACCGTAGTTCCTCTTGAATAAGCCTATCCACATTGAATACAAAACTTGGCTAATTTTAGGGGATGGGCTTAAACCCGGCAAACCACCTTTTCACTCACAAGGCAATTTTTCATCACTGCATTGCACTAAACTCTGTATATTTTTTCATTATTATTATTATTATTATATTTATTATTATATTTATTATTACTATTATTATTATTATTACTATATGTAATTGAAGTGTAATTTTTTTTTGTCAAATTTTATTTGGGGTCACTATGAGACAAGTTATACTTCTAATTTTGATCCCAGTAATGGTCTTGTTATTATTTATTTTAAACATAACAAAAGTTGATTATGTATTTCATAATATCTATTATCGTAATTTTCTTCTTTGACCATTATGCAATAAATGTTAAATGTTAATGAATCTGAAATTCAAAGCCATATTTGAAATTTTTCTAGAGTATTTGTAAAAGTCAGCAAAGCTCCTCATTCAAATTATACCCTGGGCTTTTGCCTGAGGAAAGGCTGGTACATAAAACTGGGTATAAAGTAGGAGCAGGGCTTATACTCGAGGTGGGCTTACACCCAAGAAACTACGGTACTTGTTTCAGAAATACTGTTATCTCTGCCTTATTTTACTCATTCTCCTTTTGATGCATTTTGAATTGGTGCTCTATAAATATCTTTTCTTAATATTAAAACTGAATACAATATGATATTTGCTTAATCATTGATCATTGTAGCACTAAGAAAGGGTAACAATAGGTAAGGACTCCTAGAGAAGAATTTTCATTGAAGATCAATTGTCGATGTGTTCAGTGATGCATAACCATTGCTGTTGCTTAGCAACATAAAATAGTGATTGTTATAGTACTGTAGAAAGAAATAACTGTAATTAACCATGAACAAGCCAGAACCTTCAAGACCACTTTAATTTTCTGAAAAAGAACAGATGAGTGAAAAGTGGTCTGTTTGACTGCTCTGATCTTGAATATTCCATTCAAGATAATTGATAGCACAATTTTTAGTGTTTTTAATTTAAAAAACAAAAAAAACCCAAAAAACTACAGTAGAACACTATTAAAGGGACACATTCAAGACCAAAACTGTCCCCGTAATAGGGGGTCCTCTGAATAGGGGTTAGCCATAGTGTTAAAAGATATACTTTTCTTCATTTCATGGCCGAATAAATGTCCCCCCATAATAGGGATGTCTCCTTAATAGGGTGCCCCAAAAGGAGAGGTTCTGTATTTTGTTTACACCCCTATCAGATATTTGGGACATCCCTGTCGGCAAATTTCTGGCTAGGAAAGAATCTGGGGGACTTAACAGTCTGTTTTCCCATTCCTTGCAAAAAAACTAGAGAAAATACACCTTAAAGCTGACTTCACAAAATTGCAACTTTAGCTTTAAGAGAGAATTAATAGAAGGATGTACAATATTGCTCAAGATAATGATCTTTAAGGCCACTCCTGCCTATTGTGGTACCTGGGAAAAAAACTTACCTGTACAAAAGCAACCGTTACAACAATCAAGATAGCCTACAAGAAAAAAAAAATAATGCATTGCAAGATTTTAGTGAAATGCATATAGTCATATCAATAAAATATTTTGTAGCCTTTAAACTATTAAATTAATTATATCCAGACTCCATATTTCTATGCAAAATTGCTTTCAATTAAAAAATATTTTGTTTTTTCTAATGACAATTTATTTAATCGCCCACCCAATATTTTAAGCTAATCAATAAGCGTAGGCTTTAAGATTGTATCTTCATCTCTCATTTTTATTATGTTGCATTTGCCTAGTAAGTTAATTTTAATCTTAAAAATTATCCTTTTATAACAATGGCCCATAGGAACACATACTCATTTTTCTCCATAGTTGCAGCTACTCTATTCTAGTAGTTTTTATTCATAATCACTATTGTTACAGTGGCACACATCACATTGATGGTGTTTTATCCAAAGAAAAATAAAAAAACAAACAAAAGATACATGAAAAATAACTTAACTACAGCAACTTAAATTACAAAAAAGCAACAACCTCAACTACAATATATTTAACTACTTAAAAAAAAAATGAAAAAACTGACAATTCATATTCGTTAAAGAAAAGGTGGTATTTTAAATACTTATTATGTTTAATTTGATCTTGTATTCCAAGGAAACTTAATGTAATTTGCAGGTTCAAAATTCAAATGCAAATGGTTTTTGATTAAACATGAATATTTTCTAGTTTTAGTAGATCACTAAGTGTCAATTTTCGATTTGTATTTTTACCTTTCCAATTATATTATATATTTAAGTTTACAGTACTTCACATTATTCATTATAGAACACATACTCAGTTCCCTTAAAGAGAATTCAACAGTGCTGCAGCTCTATAATATAGATCCAAGTAATTGGCATTGAAATATACTTTATTTTATTTTATTTATTCAGACACCCAACAGTGTTAAGAAACACCAATAACACGATAAAAAATCCCATTTTTACAAACATTTACACAAGAAAAATTAACATTAAACAAATCTTTACAGGATCTTTATTTTTATCACGTACTCATTTATATACTCCTGACATGAGTGGAGAAAACTGTACTGTAAATTACATGCTTTGGACATTAAGGTAAATGCGAAGCCAAAGACATGGATCTCGAACCAAATCGCAACCACTGTGCGAACAGACCATACCAAGCCATGTTATTCTATTGGCTTATCACTCTTTTTTGTATAAGATTAAATACAATTTTAAATAATAAAATAGATCTGGGCTTACAACTAATGTAGCACTGATTAATACAATTACAAACCATATTTTCTCTGGTATAATCCCCCATCCCTAAACACAAAATTGGGCCAATTTGGGGGAAGGGCTTATACCCAGCGAATTCCCTTTTACAAGAAAATTGATGATCCTTTTTTAACTGAAAGTAAGTTGTTCAGTACTATGCCAATTCACAGCTAATCTTAACATTTTTTTTTTCAGAAGATATTGTAAGAGACAGCTGAGCATACACTGGGCTTTTGCTTGAGGAAAGGCTGGTATGTAAAATTGGATGTAATGTAGAGGGTGGGCTTATACTTGAAAAGGGCTATACAGTAGTATTTTATAGGCTTACAGTGTAGGGATTGCATTCAATTGTGTAAAAAAGAATATCTCAATAGAAATACTTTGTGAAGTCGGTGTAAAATTTGACCCTAACATTTAGATTTATATGAATTGGGTAAGAGTGAGGATATACCGTAAAATCTTGAATTGAAGCTCAATGGGCTTAAAGCCCCATTCCCGGCAAAATTTCAATTTTTAAGAAAAATCTAATTTTTGTATAATGTTATAAAGATTTATAAACATAATACGGAATTGCTAGTTTAACTGAATTTAGACATTCCTAAGAATGAA
>NW_022737223.1:2539823-2552872 GCF_011630105.1 Anneissia japonica | reverse complement strand
GTAAAACTAAAATTCATGCCAATATTTTTCCATGATTTATAATAATTGGAGTAATGCAAATGCATATTTTCTAAAAAAAAGTCATTTTTAGTGAAATTTTGCCGGGAATGGGGCTTTAATCTCGAGAAGAACTCATCTCAAATTAAAGCCCCCTCTTTAGTTTGCAAAATTAGCCTCCAAAAGAAACCCACCTCGAAAAGAAGCTTCTTTTTAAGGTAGCATAGGCTTCTGTTCGAAATAGTATAGTACATACACTGTACATAAATCTCAAAAAGCAAAATAAATTATTAAACAACAAGCTTGGTTTATACAGTAGTTTAGGTGATTTAACGCCAGTTAATACACTCTATGATACTGATTGATGTTGTATTTGCCTTATTTATTGTTTTTATAGTACAAATTCCTAAAATTTACAGCACTAATTTTGAAAGCAGCCCCCTCTTTACTTTGCAAAAGTAGCCTCGAAAAGAAGCCCATTCAAAGTTCGCAAAAAAAAAAAAAGCCCAGGAATTCAATTTGAGGTTTTATGGTACAAGGGAAATACTGTACTTCCACAGGTGTATACCGTAACTGTGAATACAGCAATTCTTCCATATGGAAGCCAAGGTATCATCTTGTGTTTGGTCAATATGCCATATGTTCAATTTACACTTGGGCAAAGCATGCTAAAATTCAACATTTCAAGGTTCTTTTTTGTTGTTTTGATACTTGATAGATACATATTATATGCATCTAACAGTTTATATAAGCGTGCTTCAAATGCGTCAACTATAATATTAGTATACAGTAGTAGGATTAATAACTTGAGTCTATTAATAGATTTTAATAACAAGGTTGATGCAGACACACACACCGTGACACACATAATAATGATGTTGATACACATGAATAATGAAACAATGATGACAATTATAATACGATCGATGTTCAAACCAGATTTTACTTACAGTGTTTAAATGCTAATGCCACTGAATATCTATCTTCAAAACTCATTTTCACCCAATCTGTTCATTCACTAGGAATCAAATACAGTAATTTAGTTGTTCCCCATGCAAATTCAAATTGTGGTGAGTGTACATTTCATACCGGATAGTCTAAGCCGAGTTGAAAGCAATCGTTATGCATCTAGGTGAAACTGTTTCCGCTAAGATAGGTCTATTTGAAAGTACTTTTTTTTTTGCAATTTGAAGTTATAGGGGCCTACTTTTAAATTTTACTAAGCCTACACCATTGGTCATGACCCAAAATTGGGTTGCAGGAAATTTCTGTGTGGATGTGTCATCAATTTAACAGTCCTCAGTCAAAATACAAAAAGTTGTCAGTATGTGCATGTAGGACTAGTGAATTAATTTTTAAGATACACTAACTTTATATTACCACTGTAAAGTAAAGAATGCTATTAACAAATCACAGTTAACAGGACAAAATACAGAGATGGAAGGAACTGGGTGGCACACAAGTCAGGGTGACGCTAAAACTTTATTACTGTACTTGAAAAGAAGGCTATTGACGAAACACAATGATCAGAACAAACATAGTGACACTGACAAAACTTGGCGGCATATATAGTCCCATATGACTTAAATTATTTGCAGGACAATCAAAATGTACTTTTAAAAGCACTGTTCTTTGGTTCACCAGCTGTTTATTATCATGTAAAAATAGGCTTATGAATGTTATTGATGATAAAACTCAAAATAACCTAAATATAGTCTATGATTTAACAATGGGCTCCTTATACAATGGGTCATAAACAGGGGTTTAGCCGGAAAAACCAAATATGCTGTCCAAAATTTAGTTTAGCTTACTGTTCTAACATCACTTAATACTTATATTTATGTTTGACCGCTTAGCTTCAAAGCACATTTCTGTTATTTTAATGTACATTAGACTGAATAAAATAAATTGAATTGAATTGAAAATATGCTTTAGTTGAATGCAACATTTGATAGATTCAAAGAATATAAAGAATTTGCTGAAGTAGACCAGACCCAACTGGGCTAGGCCGACCTAAGTAGGCCAAGCCGTCCAAACTGTCACGGTAAAAGTGGCTGTCTTAAATAATTTTTGGTCGTCCAAAAGACAGCCGGACGGCTCGCTGGCTAAGCCCTTGGTCATAAATCAGGCATCATGACTCAATTTTAACATGTCTACGTTTTTACTTTCTCTGGGCTGCTATGTTAAATTTAGCAGAAATAATAAAAATACTAATATTGGATGCTTTTTTTATAGTTCTGTTTATGGGGTTTAATTTTACGTCTGAGTGGGGCAACCCCTAAATCATAAAGCGCTTTTGGTTTCTTCATAGTACACAGTAAAGAATAGGACCACAGAAAGTACCCAGTGATCGATTTTTGGCGCTACCGGTATTTATTTCATTTATAGTCTATATCATCTTCCTCATTTTCCAAACCACCCCCTTCACATTACCCAGAGGTTGCATTTTTGTCCTTAATTTATTGGAAATTTATTCATCAATTAAGAACCAGGGATATATACCTATGGCAGGGGTCTCAAGTCTCCCGCGAATCACAGGAATCTCCCTGAAATCAGGAAGGCCTAATGGCCTCCTCTGTTGCACCCCGGCAAGAATGCAAAATCGCCTGGAAAAATAACCCATCTTCTACAAATTTTGGGGCCTCTGCTATGCAGAGCTGACGTCAGGGAAATAATTTATAACAAAATGGTGTAGTAAAACATCCAATCATTCTGCATCAGGTGCAGACATTTACATGAGATGGGTCAGATGGGGAGATTTTCCCTCCTGCACTTTTTTTTCAAATGAGTCAACCACATTTTATTTCATTTTTATGCCTTTCACTGAAGATCTCTCAAAAATAAAGTTTGCTATAAGTCTTTCCTAAAATTTTTTTGTTTCAATAATAAGATGAGAATTACCAAACTATAATTAAAAAAAAAAAAAATACACACACAATAATCGGACAATTGAGTTTTTACTATACATGAGAAATAATACCGATCATATCACATAAAAAACATATGTTTGTTAACTTTAGCATGTAGCTCATTGTGTTCTTGTTCCTGGTTTATCTTATTACATAGTCAATGAATGGCCATAAAAGTTCATTGTATTTTATGAGATGAGAATTAACAAATATAAAAAACTAAGACTGACTGGATGAATGAAATAATACAGAGAAGGAATAATATTGAACATATTATATACATAAAAAAAACAACTTCCTGGTTCAGTTTACAGTCTATGAATGAACCCAGAAACTGGTTTATGCAGGAAGAGACAAAATAAAAGAAAGATGAAAAAAGAAAGAAAAAATGGATCGCCCAAAACGCCTCATAGGTTATTTTCGGGCGTCTAAAAACAAAACATTTCATGGGGAATTGACACCGGACCCCCTAGGGTAGTATTATCTCGATCGGCCCCACTTTCGGTCCCCCCTTTCAGACATCTTTGGAACCTGAAATGTCTTTTATGTGATGAGAATTTTTAATTAAAAAAAAAGGAATGACTGAATGAATAAGGAATTAATTTTTAGATAAGAATTAATTTGTTTAAACTAAAAAATATGTTTGTTACATTTATTACGTAGATAATTTTGTGTTCTTTCCCTATAGTTTAGATTGCATTCAATGAATGACCCTAAAAAAAGTACATTGTCTTTTAAAAAATCAGTATTACCAAATTATAACACAAAATTGGAATAACTGAATAAAAAAATTACTTTTTATATAAGAAATAATATTGAACTTAAAACATATGTTTGTTAAATTATAATAGATCATTTGTGTTCTGTTTCTAGTTAAGCTTGAAATCCATGAATGACCCTTAAAAAGTACACTACCTTTTACCTATGTTAATCACTATTAATAATATAACCGTATTTATCAATAGAAAAATATTCTCAATAAAAACCTAACCCAATCTCATTATTATCAATGGAATATTACCAACAAAAACTCCTACATGAAGTGCAATATAACTTGTTTGTTTTCTTCACATTTAATATTGTAAGGAAGTCTTTTTTGCACTAATAATAATAATAATATGTCGTTCTTATATAGCGATTCATGCCTTTACGAAGCCTCTAAGCGCTTCACTAACCATTAACACAGTTTACATTTGGCAGTGTATTATTAGATAGGAGCTCTACTAAGCAAGAGTCATCTGCAACCTTCAAGTACTTGCTTATAAATATGTACTATATTGTAATATCAAAATTAAACATCAGTAATATATAAATAAAATTATTAAAAATTCAAAGTTGTTTTTTAGTTATTCTAATAATTTCAAAGATGGCATATGTTTAATTCTCACATTATCATCAACATCAATTTGTAAACACATCTCTCTGTAGTATTTACTTTTCTTCATAATCATTGTACTTACCGTAAATGCTCGAATAAGCGCGTTTCCAAATAAGCGCTGCACCAAACCTGATATTATTCTAGCTAAGTGCCACTCTTGAATAAGCACAGCGGCGCTTAATCATTACCCTGTGTAATTAAAAACACTTCAGGGAAACAGAGTTTTAAATATAATGTATTATAGTGTTAAAAGAAATAAGTAACACAATGAAGACAAACATTTCTTAAAACGTTTATTTACGATGACATAGGACCTAAGATAGGCCTACTGAACTACAGGAGTATGTGAGATAGGTAACAAAGGAATGGGCATGGAAAGCACCACACCGATATTCTTTTATAAGTACCGCTCACGAATAAGCGTCGCACTGAAGCCGCCAAAAATTTTTATAAGAGCTTCGGTGGTTATTCGAGCATTTACATGTTATTACAGACCTATAAATCAATGCAAAATAAATCCCTTGTAGGATCTCTTGAATCTGTGACATACTCATCATTTTCATTTGAAATTCAAACAGGATTCTTGACAAGAATATCATTTCCTTATCCCGCATGGATTACATGGTAATCTTTACGGATATGGTATGAATTATTGGATCCCATCACAATGTATTAGGATGAAAACAGGAAGGGAAGGTGTGGAATCCTTTTCATTATGATTATAGGAGTGTCTATACATAATTTTATTATCATTATTATCTCATAAAGTTAAGTGTTTAGAAAGTGAGTTGACCAACTAAAAAAAATTGAGAGAAAAATATAATATTAAAATTAAACTTAAATTAAACTTCTCATTTAAAAAAAATCACATATATTGTTATCACATTTCGGAATAGAACAAAAGTCAAATAGAACAAAATCAACAATGTACACACATTTTACTATTTATGTATTATGTAATTATCATTTACATATAGGAAGAATATAGGAATTAATTAATTAATAGGCAAGGAAATAATTTTACTGTTTTTAATTTATTTGAAAGCTAATAACATTGTGTAATAGTAATATCACTTGATATAGAAAAATAAAAATTTAATGGTACAATTAGAACAAGTTAAACTTATATAAAAATACTGCCATGGTCACAGAGTCTTAACTCCCGTCCAGATTATCAAAGTTTATTTGACAAAAACATGTGATATGCCTAAATATGGTCATGATGACATCACATAATGACCATATATAGGCACATCATGACTTTATATGGGAATATGATAGTTTTTTGTCAAATACTGTATAAGTGTATAGGCTGGACACGGCTTTATCTATGGTGATATGAATTAATAATTAACTAGCAGTATATTACATTTGCAAACAAAACTCATTGATCATTTTATCTTTGTGATTTGAGCAAACCATTAGTCTATTACTGTAATGATGAATTGATGGATTTTGTAAAATGGCTGACTAAAAGTAAATCATCACACATTAGCCTAGAGCTTATTCTACACAAGTGTTACGATCACCATGATATGCCAAAGACTCTTTAATATTCAGCTCTCATTCCAAAATAACCAAACTTGAATTAGTGAACATATGGGTATGATGCATAAAAAAAATCATGTGGCTGGTAACAGCTTCTTCATGTTTACACCTGATTATTCTCAGAACTCAAGACAGCTGCAGTCAAGGAAAATCATGTTGGTTGGTTCATTGTAAACCAAGGTAATTAATTGTCCTACTCAACAACACCGGACGTTATTAACCATTTAATTATTAATAGAAAGGGATAGCATATTAGCTCTGTGTTTGTAATTAAAGTTCTGTGCCCTGGCTATGCAGTAAAAAATAAGATGTTCCCTTAACAGGGATTCCCCTAAAGAAGTATGTCCCAAAGGAGGTGGGGGCACCCAGTCTAGATCTGGGTACCCATGTGTACTGTATGACCATGCTTCAAAAAAAGGCCCTAAACAAGTTTTGAGATG
This sequence comes from Anneissia japonica, assembly GCF_011630105.1. NCBI lineage: Eukaryota > Metazoa > Echinodermata > Crinoidea > Comatulida > Comatulidae > Anneissia > Anneissia japonica. The sequence continues at coordinate 2,546,600 of NW_022737223.1, read as the reverse complement.
CAGAGAAAATTCACCCCTTTTCATGTAATATATTAAAATCTTACCCCTTACATAATTATTTTTAGAGTAAAAAGTAACCCTAAACATGAAAGGGCGAAAAACCTCTTAAAATTCTGGCCACCCTATAATAATAGACAACACACGTTATTCCTAGAATAAGTATAGGCCTAGGCCTAAACATATAACAACTGTAAACCGAAATAAAGACACTGTCTGACACACACGACGACGCACACACTAAACACGTTCTTAATTTCCTCAAATATGATACCCTATTTATGAATACCAGCATTTTTCAGACCCTAAAAACGTACATACGTGCCTTTTCAGGGAAACACAACCCTTTCTACATGATTTTGGTCATACACATGCACCCCCGGGGGTGGGGGTTCTGCTGTAGGAAAAAAAATAGAAGAAACTTACCACAGTAATACTGATAGCATCGTCATATTGCCCCATTATCACGCTTACTACAGCTGATGCTAAAAGTAGTAGTATCAATGGATCTTTAAACTAGAAATAAGTAGAAATATATGTTTACTACAATCTGTATACACATGGATAAAACTAGGGCATGAATTTGAAGAACCAAGTAATTCCACAATCTTCTGAATGTTTGCCAATTAAATTAGTCAAATTGAATAAAATAACAATTAATAACAATAAATATCAATACAACAACAAAAACAAGTAGAATATGTTTACTACAATCTGTATAACTCTCATGGATAAAATAAAAACTAGACTAAGAATTTATGAACCTTAGTTAATTTCATAAAAATATCTTCTGAATTTTTGTCAATAAAATTATTCAAATAAAAATAAACAAAAATAATAATAAACCGTAATAACAATAATTAACAAGAATAACAATTAACAAGAATAACAGAAATAACAAGTTAATTTTAATAATTAATAGCAATAAAAATATAACAATGACAATTTATTTTATATAACAATCTTAATAAAGGATGGTTTGGGGATAGAATTTATAAATATACCATAATTTAAGTTCAAATAATTTAATCTGATTTCTGTAAATACATATATAAATAATTATAATGACTTGACTCTGAAAGGTAACATTTTTATATTTTGAATATAAATATAATTATCAACTGTGAATGTTTTGCTATGTCTTTCTGAAAAATATTTAAAATGTGTTTGATTTATTATCAGCACAGCAAATGGCAAATTAATTTATGGCAATAGATGTAACTTGTTAGTGAAACTGATGAATCCAGTCCTGTCTGATTACTTTATCATTACAATTTACTTGGCTTGTATTCTAAACACACTAAATCAGGAAGAAAGCTTTTGAAACATTTTCTGAAGAATGACAAACTTGGAATTTGATAGTGAGCATACATTTTAAAATTCTTTTAATACAATATCAATTTACATTCCATAATGCGTATTTTAAAAAAATCTCTAAAATATTATTTCTAAATTTAAACAAATTTTACAGCAAAAAGTGAAGACAATGCAAAGCAATTTGAGAATTTACGTTATATAATTTTTGTACACTATGAAAAAAAAAAACATAAATTGATGCTACTCAAGGATAGAGACATTTGAGAATCAAGGCATGTCTATCTAGAATATATTAATTTATTTTTACTATAAGCCTCAACGTCATTCTAATAATCAGTACACATCATCATTCATTTTTAAAAATCTATTTTGCATCCAACAGCAATTAACTCGCCAATTACAAGATAGAACAATGCTTTATAAAGTAAGTCTCTTTATGGAGTTTGGGGAGAGGTGTTTTAGTTGTGAAAAAAATGTCCTAGTGTCACATGAATTGAACCCAGGACCCTTGGATTAGAAGATAAGCATCTTATTAAACTATTATACAACTCCACACCCAGAATGATAATTCACAAGGCTAAAACCTATTTATTAATTAAAGCTTAGAAAAATTAGCCTTTTTCAAATTATTTTGGAAGCTACTTGATATATATATATTTTTTTTTTTTTTGCCAAAAAACTGGCCATAAATGTTAGAGAATTAAGGCCAGTCAGGCTTGGTCAAAACAAAACTACTTTTTTTGTGCCGTAACATGTAAAATTCTGCAAACTAACCTGTCCAGCATATTTCTTCCATAATGGTTCATCATCAGCAATGACAAATTCATTTAGGCCGAAGCGTTTTCGTCGCTGCGCAACGTCAGCTGAGTAGAGCCCCTGTTTGGTGTCAGCTCTCAGACGATCACATACATCTTCAACTGGTAAATGACTTGCTTCATCTGCATCCATATTTTCTATATCTGGTACCTAAAAAATAATTCACAATTATCACGTTTTAGAACAGAACTTGTTACTTACTAATAATGAAGATGAACATTGATCATTAAAAATTTAACAAAATTAAAAATTTATTTTTAATTTTTTTTGTAAGTAAATTGTAGTTGGAGATTCACATCACTACCAAGCCTCACAACTTTTTCAACTGACATATCAAAACCTGATAACTTAAAACTTAAAAAATTAAAATAAAAAATTTAATAATAGAAACTCACAATAATTATTAGTTATCCAATGTATATATTCAGTTAGAGACACATCAGTTGAAAAAGCTAAGTCTGGTGACTATGGGCAATAGCTGTAGCAGCTTTGGCAATGTGGTGTGTGACGTCAGGATTACAACTCTATAGATTCTACTAGATTGGTATTAAATATGAATGCATTGTTTCTGCAAGTAATACAGGTCCAGAGATCATGTATCATTACAAAATATAATCCTCAATGATTGCCTTCACCATTCTATCTTAACTGGTATATATTATAGTAAAATTTCCTTTTTTCTGTTTATTTATATATTTATTTGCTTATTTCTTTATTTCAAAAACCACATCCAACAGCAGTGCAGTGCCAATCACTGTGTAAAAAATATAAAAAACACACAATAAAAATTTAGATTTAAAGAACCACAATTGTTGATTTAGTTTACTATTGTGTAGATGATAGATTCTTATGGTTGGTCTCCAAATTTTATTTAATATTGTTAACATTATTTTTGTAATTTTTAAACATATATTATTTTAATGATATTGAATTCAATCTAATTCAATTTTATTGTGCTTCAAATGCCATCAAGGGCCAATATCCATTTGGAATTACATTCACAAATACACCGTAATAAATAAATACATAAAAAAAAATGAACAACATAAAATAACAAAATAAATTAATGCAATGAAACAATATCACAACATAATTTTTTTTTTTTTCAGAAACAGATATCACACTAAAAAAAATTGATTTTGCATAAGACTTTCACTATACTGTACTCGCTCACGGCGAAGGGAGATATGAGGCTTGTTTCATAACGTTGATGTGTTATATATGCCTGGGTTACACAGTTCCATTGTTTTTGGCGGGTAAATACCATTAGGAATCTGGCTTATATCAGTTCATCCAGGTAAGTATTCATGAAATAGATGCAGATATGACACTAAAAAAAAATTGGTTTTGCGAATTTTAATACCCGCTCCCCTAAATGATGTTTAGTGGAAATAGATCGAAAGATGTTCCCTAATAATAATAGAATGGCATATAATTGGCCTACTGATGGTAAATTAATTTTTTAATTTCCATAGAAACTGATGGAAAATTTATTTATATATAAAAATAACCTACCTTTTCAATTAACTTAGCCTTAGCTTCTTTTAATTCTTCATTTGCATTCTTTTCAGTGATTTTGAACATGACTGTGTAAATGCATGTTAACTCTTAACATGCAATCAGATGAGTGAATGAATGTAAAAAATGTCCTTGTTTTTAAATTTTGCTTTCCAAAACTAGGTGCAAGTCAGAGGAAGCAGATATATTTTGATGTTGTGATGACACAACAAATGGTGCTATGATAGTTGCACTGAGGGATTAGTTATCAGGCTTTAGTGAACAATGCAGTCCTCCACTTTCCGTGTTATAACCAAGTACCTGCAATTTATAAGATATGGGAATAAATAAAATGTTATGTTCTTGTTCATTCAGTTTCTCTAGTTAGCCTCTAGGTTTGCTTTTCCCAACTGGTAATATACCACAATTTGCTATATTTGCCTGTAATCCTCCCACAATATTAAGTATATAGTTTTCACTGTGAATACATCAAGAAAATTGCTTGAAACATATGGTAGGTGCGTAGAATCATAACTACTGAATAATACAATATATTGAGGCAAGGCTTAATTTTCTGCAAAATTTGTGTAGATATCGACTCATATTTTTTTAAAGGGTGGAGAGCTTTCATAAGCCTAAATATTCTAAGGCCCTACTTTAAAGTTGGATCTTGTGCACTGATACTATGCACTGTATAATAAACATTTTGCTGGAATAAACATTTCCAAAAACATTATCGAAAATAAACAACAAACAGAAATGGACATAACTTACTAACTACTAGTACTGAGCTAAGCCCTAGAGCAGAGTTTTGAAAACAGCAATGCAGTAAGATACACATAATATTCAAGAGATGGATCATACTTAAATAATACTAGATCTGGTGAATAAGACTATTACCCATTTCACACTGATGCTATTTCGCAAATATTAACAACTTGTAACAAGTTGTAACCAGGTTTTGATGAGTGTGAAAGCAAAATCCTTGTAAACTTTCCAAGATTTCACAGGGGTCCCCTGAGTTATCTCGGAACAAAAACAGACCATCGCGAGGCCTGTTTTTTCCCCGAAATCTTCCGAGTTGTTGTTGCGCATGCGTCATGTCCATATTTTGACCTTTTTGCGGGCTGTGTTTTTTTTTTTTGTTTAGTTCATACGAATGGCGGCAGCGATGGAAAACGTATCAACATTACTACCATTTGTTAATAGGCCTAGACCTAAAACCAAAAGAAATCTCGCTAAATTTCACATGTCTGATGTAGAAACAATCACGAGGCATCGTAAAATACGCCGACAGAACCAAAAATCTCGGAATATCAAACTTGTTACAACTTGTTAATAGTTGTTAAAAGTTGTAATATTTTCTGCTAGTGTGAAATGGGTATAAGATTAAGAGAGTGCTACTCAATGGAGAAAATTTAGGCCTACTGTACTACTCAAGCTGGATTTAATGAGTCTAGTAATCTTGGCCTAGCCAAGTAATAATAAGACTGGCCTAGGCTAGCTAGTGCCCGGGCCGATCGATGCTATGTTGTAGGCCTCGGTAGCCTAGCCTGGGCCCCTAAACTAAGCCGCCTAGCTATTACTAGGCCTAGCGCCTATGCTAGGCACTCCCGCCGTAAGTGGCTAACTTACAATACTCAGTGAACTATTAATTTACCTTATCCTGCACCTATATTACACTGAATATTTATTATACAATATTGTACAAACCAAATCATTTCATCTCATCATTCATACCATAACGTTCCTTCCGATCAACCGCCTGACTTTTTCGGATATTGATGTTGACAAAATCATTAAGTAAATATCGCCCTCTATAGTCCTACTATCAAAAAACTATTTTTCAGAGAGGGCGTTATTATTAAAACTTTTTCTGATTTATACTTTGGCAAAAGCAGTGTACAGTGGTTTAGTTTCTCAAGTTTTCTAAGACTATCGCGTAACTTTTTATGGTATTAGAAGATTGGAAATGGTAAGTTTTTCTTTTGCGAAAATGCGTTGTCTTTTTGGCACCAGATTTACTAAACTTAGCCAAAGGTTTCAAGTGTGTCTCGCGTGTTCACAGAGTGTGCTCAGGGTGCTGTATACTAGCCTAGGCCTAGGCCTAACTCTCTAGGGCCAAGACTGCTCTGGGTGGGTCGAGCAGGGCCTTGCAGGCCTAGGCCTACTGGAGTTTGTAGACCTAGGCCTAAGCCTGCTAGTACTAGGCAGACTAGCAGTAGGCCTAAGGCTAGCTACATCACTAGGGCAGGCTTAAGTCCACCATGGAGAAAATGAGTAATTATTTTAAAATTCATTTCATTTAATCATTCCAAAACATTAAAAAAAATAACAAACATGAACAGTGAGCCAACGAAAGTAATAACAGGTAGGCCTAAGTTATTTTTGTATACTTTACTACCTAGAGAAAGCCAAGTACTGGGACACTGTATTTGATTTGGTGACATATCTTCTTTTTGTGATTTTCTAACAAGAAATTCTTCCTGTTGTCAGTTTGAAGATATCACTATCATCAGTATATAGGCTGAGTAGGCTCTTGATAAAATTACTGAAAGAATATGACTGACTGGGTACATTGCAACAGTTGCTTCACTCGACCACATGGTGGTACAAGGTTCTTTCTGACAAACTGTGGACATATATTTTGCCAAGCGTGTGTTGAAAAAGGTAAGCAAACTGTGGGCATGTATTTTTCCAAATTATTTTGTGTATACTTTTTTTTTATCACTACTATTCATTAATACTTACACTATTTGCATTTTTGTTTAGGCTTATTATTTGTATTCATTGATGTACAGGGCTCTTTTGTTATGAAACTAAAAATGTAAATTAAATTAAATTAAATTGTCTTGTCACTTTTTAAGTAGAATAATTCAGGCCACAAAAAAAAAAAAAAAAAAAAAAAATTGTGCTACAACCATAAAAATTTAATATTTTTACAGGATGTGCTGTACACTATATAACCCAATTAAAGGGGTTGCATGGAGCAAGCAAAAAATATGTCTTTTTAAAAATGTATTATTTTTATCTCTATTTTATTTTAAAGCCCTGGACAATGCACATACCAATGCTTTGGTTTATGGTACACTATAGAATAATTTATTTATTTTATAGGATTTATGTAGTGCACATATCCATAAAACTGCT
>NW_022737223.1:2504199-2539746 GCF_011630105.1 Anneissia japonica | reverse complement strand
ATCTTACACAACCTATAACCTCCTCCACTCCAGAGGGAGTATTCCTAATTAATGGTGTCATTCACCTCCAGACGGGTACCCATTTATACACCTGGGTGAAGAGAGGCAAATGCAGATAAAGTGTCTTGCCCAAGGACACAAGCAGTATGATGAGCATCGGTGTCGACCCCCGACCTTCCGATTGAAAGCCTAACACAGTGCGCCACACTCTTTATTTGTCGCTCACATCACGAACTAACACAATACGCGATTTGAGCAAAATTTCCATTTCGAGAAAATCGTTTTTGAAGTAATCTGCACGAAAAGAATTTGAATTCTGACCATAAAACAGCTTAAATCGGGGCTAAGTTTAACATACGTTGAACTCAAAAGGTTGAAGCTTATGATTTGTATTAAAAATAATAATGACTTTATTTTAATTAGCTGATAATTAACTTAAAACTATTGTGTTACTTCGTGAAAACACAAATTTGCAACATGCTTTTGTAGTAATGCTTTTACGTACTCTGTGTTACTTCGTGAAAACAAAATTTGCAATACGCGCACGAAGTGTGATGGGTTTGCATATAATACAAGTATAATTATATTGGAAAGATACATTTTGTTTGTATTTATCACTTAGGATAATAAGTAAATTGTGAATACAATGTTTTGGTGTAGACTGAATGTAGTATTATAAACGTGAATAGTAAATCAATCTCCATGATCAACATCCTCATCATCAACGGCGTCGTCATCTCTATAATAATAATAATAATAATAATAATAATAATAATAATAATAATAATAGTATAATAATTAATAATAAAATTATTTGTTTCTTCTCAGCAAAATAAATGGCTTTCGATTTCATAAAACATGTATCTATGAGGACCTAAATAGCAACATACCAAAAAATAGACAGACATGTATATCATTTCTTGTATTTAATATTAAATTTATAATACAAATCTGAAAGTCCATGTTTTTGAAATTTAAATTTTAAAAACAATTATGAAAACGCTAAATCCATTTATCAATATAAGACAATTTAATTTTATTTAGAATTATCATAAATAAATATTAAGGGTAATTTAATCTATATTGAATTATACTTTCAAAACCTTTACAAAACAATAGGAAAATATCCATTTCATCAATAATTATAATTTAATTATTATAGAACATTTCATAATTCATTTCCACATTATAGGTTAACCATTAAAATATAGTTAAATATTGGTGGTTTTTTTTTCTGATTTCTAGAATCAATGTTTATATTATTCATTAGGGTAACTTAAATATATATAAAATGGAATTTATTACATACAACTTCCTGTAATTAAAGATTGGGCTAAGGAACAGTAGAACCCCTCATTTAGGACAGCCCTATTCAGGGTACACACAGGTAATGTACACAAATTATTACAATCATACCACTGACATCACAGGTAATGTACACAAATTATTACAATCATACCACTGACATCACAGGTAATGTACACAAATTATTACAATCATACCACTGACATCACAGGTAATGTACACAAATTATCGCAACCATTTAAATATTATATTAAATTTGATTTACCTACCAGTTTAAGCATTTTATTATTCTTCAACAGCTAAAACCAGATGTGGAGATTTTCTTTCAGGACCCTGCAGATATTTTGAAAAAACACCTTAAACAGGTAATACAGGTGAGTATATCAATTCCTTTATTATATTTATTTACTCAGGTTACACATCTGGTTTAAGATTTCTTGTGGAAAATCCAAGAGAATGAAGGTTAGGCCTCGTATAGCTCAGTTGGTAGGACTAATAATAAATGGTCATAATTGAGACAATAAATTTCCGAACAATAATTCCCAAATCTTACTTATATAGTTATATAATGAGCTGGTCAAGACACTGTTATTCAATATTTTTTATTTTCAGATCCTTGAATTTCAGCAAAAGCACAAGCAGCTCCTTGCATCTCATCGGAAACAAGAGGTAGAGTAATGTAATAGCAGAGCTGTAGCTGGTGGTTAAGATGCTTTCCTTCTAATACCAGGGTCCTAGGTTCAAATCCTGTAAATAGTCACCATTAAAGCAATGTCTGTACTAGAGTGGAGTTAAATAGCTTAGTAGTTAAGATGCTTGACTTCTAATCCCAGGGTCCTGGGTTCAATTCCTATGACAGCAAACATTTTTCTCACAACTAAAAACAACTCCACTCCCTAAGCCTCATAAAGAGGCTTCGCTGAAAAAAGCATCACATTCAATTTTATTTATTTGAAAGAGGGCCACTGAATATTAGCCTACTTTCTAGGATACGATGAAAAGGTCACCCTCTATAAATATGGTAAAAAAAAAATACCTATCATAAATTTTATGTGACAAATTTGTGTGATTTGCACATTTATGGGCATGATTATGGCATATCACATCTATATATGGGCATTATTATATTATATTAATATACCCATGGGCAAGTGACAGATATTTGTCATATAAAATGCTATACTGTGAAAAGAAATTTATCCTCACAAAGAGACTTATCAATAAAGCAAACCAAGCCCATTGGGAGAAGTTGCTTTTTACTGAAGTAGTTTGGCGCAGCGAGAACAATTTCGATTCCAAACCTCGAGGTCGAGGTTTGAATCCCTCACTGTACATTTTGCTAGTTTCCTTGGGCAAGGCACTTTATCTGCAATGCTCCTCTCCACCCAGGAGTATAAGTGGGTACCTTGTAGGGTAAAATGCCAAAATGCGCTGATGTAGCTAACGCAACATTATGGAATACTCCCCCAGGAAACTGAGTTTGTGTTCCATAGGTGTTTGCTCCAATGACTGAGGTAATGATAATATGAAGTGCATAGAGGTATTTTCATAATGCGCTGTATAAGTTTACCATTATTATTATTGTTTCTCGGTATGAAAATGGTGGTACTATGAGGTCCTTGGATGGGGTGGCAACTAGAGTTTGGATGTGTGGTTAGGCAGACCACTAACTGGGGTCCTATCTCCAATCTGATGAGCACTTCTGTTTGCTAAAAATGTGGTTACTTTGTGCTAGTTGAAGGTTTAGACCTAAAAAAGCTTTCCTTAATACTCCTACCATTATTATACTATGAAATAAATGAATACTGTGTTAATCCTGATTTTAATAATGCATTTGTAGATATTGAAACAGAACAGTATGCTGGCTGAAGCCAGGAAGCGATCCGAGACGCTTGACATCTTAGAGAGGTACACTACAGTACAGGAATCTTCAATTTTTTTATAATATTATACTGAACGTACAGTGAAAGTCATTTATGTTTTATGTAGGTAATAACATCATATAAGAAACATGATGCATTTTTTGCTCTTATTTTTAGGGAGATTAAATTACTTACTGAAGAAAACAACCACTTACGAAGTCTACTTGAAGAATCTCCTGTAAAAAGAAGGTAATCATTAATACCCTATACTTTGTACTTCAACTTTTGTGTGCTTATCCTACAGTAGAAATATTTTATACCATTTAGCTTTTACTAGCTTGTCATTCAAGGCTCGGGTAATCCTTATTTCTTATTAAACAGTACAATAATGAGATATTATTGCAAAGTTATGATGCTGTATTGGAAAATAGTAACATGAAGGAGCCATATTGCCTGAAAAAGTTGATGTTACAATTTCCTTATAATAATTGTTTACCATTGTAATAGTTATTGATGATAGTGTATTGTAATGTTTTTTTATTATATATGTATTGCATTAAAGCTTTCACTGGCAGGGACGTGGGTGAATGTCCAACAGGGTTCGCTCAGGGCGCCAGTGACGCGAGTTTACGTCCACATTTGTCCAACATACCACTATCGTAACATAAACTTGATGCCAGTGGTCACCAGAATATGAACTCTCACCCTGGAGGTTCAGTGAAGTTCCCGGAAGTAATGATCTAAAAATAACTACCACATGTTTGTTCGTGTTTCTACAGCCAGTGGGAATGATTTACATAATGGTGGCACTCTTAATACCTTGGCGTTCAGGATAGAACTACAGTAGGGAAAAAAAGGCTTGGCAGTCAATGTGTTACCCACCATGACTAACGTATACAGGTCCACTTGACCAAACAATTGTAATAAGTATATAAATAAAATAATTCATTACAATGTTTTCTTTAAGGTGTGGAACACCTGGACGTATCCTTCAGAGGACTTCGCCTTTGAACCCTGGAATGGCATCAAGATGTAAGTACCATAAATAAAAATGATAATACAGTAAAGTGATAAAAATACCATATTTAATCGAATAGATGCCACGCTTTGAATAAACGCCCCATCGAATATACACCCCCTCTAGAGCTCCATTTGGAATAAACGCCTCCCTTAAATAAATGTTTATTTTTTCATCAAATGACTAAAGAAAACCAATGGAAGCAACATCATTCTCAACACATTCTATTAATGTTCTACTCCAGTAGAATTACATTTTTTCTAACCTGGTTGGGGATCAATAAGTCTTCATGATCACGCAATAACACATTTTGACCGTAATTATGTGTTGTAGTTCTCCACATTTACATTGAAATTAATGAGCATTTATTTGAGTATTATATGTATCCGTTTTACACCAAAATAAATGAACGCATCCCTCAAATAAAAGCCCCTCAAAGATTCTTCTCAACAACAAATTCCCTTAATATATATATTATAGATTTGTAAAAAAAATGTTTGTAATTTGGAAAATTGTTTTATAAACTAAATTATAAAATATAAATATTCATTTCTCTATAGCTGTAACACCTTCACCAATCCTCAATTCTCCTTACACCCTCACCAGTAAGTTAAACAGGTATGTTCATTCTATTGGATTTTTAAAATTATTCTTTTTCCATTGTGCATACATTATAATACCTGTGCTCAGCATGTTCCTTATGTAGTTCATGAAATATATATCTTTTGTTAGAGATGTGACTTTATGATTAAAGTGCCCACCCTTAATTTCCAAGGTCTTTGGTTCAGTTCTTGCATATAGTCTCCAGATTTATTTCAAAACAAAAAATATTCCCAATTTCTGAACCTCTTAAAGAGAGTTATAGAGCATGTATATGGCATAAAAAATTAAATTGTGGTACATCTTCCTCAGGTCCCAGGATGGGAATCATACTCCACAGATGGTAAGTTTTCTACCACATCGTCTTTCCTTGAAATTTATTGTTTTCATTCAGTTCAATACTCTATTGATATGAAAATTTTTCAAACACAATTAGATATAAAGAAAGTCTTGCCCTACGTACTGCATACATCTTCCCCATGTCGCTTATATTTTCAATATTTCACATGGTTTGTTTTTTTTTTAAAATATAGATAAGAACACCTCAAGGACCAGCAAGGATCAGTCTACGAACCCCTCCCATCAATGGTAGATTGGGTGAGCACTATAATTAAAATATTTAATGAAGTGACTAAAAACAAGTTTTCTTTCCTCTTATTATTATTATCTACATGTCACTTGCTGCATTGAAAAGAAAACTAAAAACTTATAAATAATGTTAAACAAAACCTGATTATGTTTGTTTTGCATTTGTAGGAACGACACCAGGAAATTCAGGAACAAGGAAAACACCATCAGGTTACCCAAAACGGTAAACAAAAACAACCAGAAATTTAAATTCAAATGTGCTACCTGCCTCTCGACTATTTATTCAAGTATGAAAGGATAATTTTTTTTTTAATTGTTTTTATGATTCATTAATAACTCCTGTGGCAATATTTGGCAGACTTTTTTCTCACACCAAAAACAAATGTACGCCCTAATCCTCATAAAGAGAGCATTACTAAGGGGTTGTTCACAATTATCAACATTTCGCAAGTGTACAAACAGTACTCTTCTTCAATATCCCCCCTCCCCTCATAAAAAATGTTGATTAGCAACTAAAGTTCTATACTACAGTAGTTACTTAAAAATGTATATTATATCTATGGTTGCATTATAATTGGTCATAAAAATCTATTACTTTAAATATTGTATGTTATTTTAAATCAACATTTTCATGCATATTTAAAAGTGTACAAATTTGTCTACCCCCTCCCCTATCGTACTGTTTTACACTTGTGAAAATAATTGATAATTGTGAACGACCCATAAAGAAGGCAAGAATGAGAAATATAAAAAAAAAATCAATTACAGTGTTTCTTTTATCTAGGCCTAGCACCACACCTGGTAGGCTATTGGCTCCAACAACACCTGGCCTCAATAAGACATCTTCACCTATGATAACTAGTCCGATGTATAACAGGTACAGCAGGATCTGAAACTATTACAGTAGAACCAATATTAAGGGGATACCTTTGGGGCCAAAAAAGTGTCCCCGTAATAGGGGTGTCCCCTGAATAGCGGTTGCCTGTAGTGTTAAGAGATATACTTTCACTCATTTCGTGGCTGAAATAGTGTCCCCTTAATAGGGTTGTTCCCATAATTGTGTCCCAAAGGAGGGGTATCTACTGTATTATTTTTTAATATTTTTTATTTTATTTATCATTATTATTATTGTTTTTACATAAAATAATACATTTTTATTGTAATATATATTTATATATAGTATGTGTATTTTAAGACATCCTGTAATGGGTGATACCACTATTGGTTGTAGTTGAAATAAAATAAAATATTATTATATTTGTCTCGATTCTTCAGAAGTGGTGGTGATGGTTTCAATGTCAGTGGAAGAGATCATATTTCATCTTCACAGAGCCAATTTTCACAAATGAAGCGCTACATGATGGGTAGGTGTAAAATAAAATAAATTAAATTAAATTACCTAAAGATGTATTGTCCCTTGCTAATGTCAAAAAATCATTAAAAATAATTTTGAAATAAACTTGCTCATATTGCAATAGCATAAAAATTATTGAATTTAAAAAATGTGTACCCTGATTTTTAAACCAAATAATTACAAAAAAAATAATAAAACACTTCCAGTGACTGGAAGTGTTTCTATCATTTTTCGCTGTAAACTGATGGGTAGACTTTTATGTTAATGTACTTCAAAATGGGCAAGTTAATTTCAAAAAATATTTTTATGATTTTTTTGGCATTTAGCATGTGACAATACATCTTTAAAATAGTGTATAATTATTTTAATAATAATATTTTGAATACAAATGTGACATTTTAAAATCTGGGTACTGTACCTTGTGTTTTGAGTTTAATTTAAAGAGCGCCCTCTATAGCATACTATTTATTACAATTTACTTTCTATTCTGACTGATAGATAATCGGCAACATACACCAAAATATGGTGATACAAACAAGAAACCAATACAGGTATGTCATCTTTCTTTGAGCTTGTAATTGAATAACTTAATGTACAAGTTATCACTTGTTTTCAAATACGTAAAAAACCTTAAATAGAAGTCCCATGGCCTTAATCTCAAGAAGGAGCCCATCTCGAAAAGAAGTCCCCTCTTCAATTTGCAAAAGCAATCTTGAAAAGAAGCCATCGCGAAATGAAGCCCATGGCCTTCTAATCAAGATAATATGGGCTTCTTTCAAGATAGTACTTGCATTCAAACTGATGTTATCATTGATTATGATAGCGTGTCAATATCAATATTATTTCATTTTACTAGCATTTAAAATTTAAAAAATAATTAACAGAATTTTTAAATTCAATAGTTGAAAAATGTTGTATGCTGTAGTAGCAATTCCAAAATTTACAGCATTAATTTTAGAAAAGAAGCCCTCTTTAATTTACAAAAGTAAACTCGAAATGATCCGCATCTCGAAAAGAGGCCCATCTTGAAAAGTAGCCCCTCCAAGGGTCCTAAAAAATAGCCCAGGGCTTCTATTCAATGTTTTACAGTATCTGTTCTTCAGATTGTTTAATTGCGATGTGTATGTAAAATGCAATTTCAAAATAACAGCATAAATTCATCAGCTTGTTTCAATACCGTTTCTGTGTAATTTCAGTTAAAACATTTGTTAAAATCATCAATTGTAGTTTTTCCATATTAAATTCCTGTGTTATTATTTTCAGCTGAGTAACACTCGCCATCAACCGTTAATGTAAGTATTCAATTTTTAAATATTTTTCTTAAAACAGTTCTTTAAAAAATTGATATGAGGTGAGGGATAGAATTAAGGTGGATGGAAAACATATATTTTATTGCTTATGATAATGATAATGTCAAGAAAAAAAATAAAAAACTTTCATTTCAGTGATAACTAGTCAAACATAATATGATACACTAATGATTATGTTAATAAATAATTTGTTTATAAATATGGAAAGAATGATATATAAATTAAACAATGGTGATAAGATTTACGTCATGAATGAAATATATATCTATTATATATTTTTAATTTTATTTTCTTTTTAGTTCTACGCCTTTGTCAAGTCAGATACCAAGAATGTAAGGGCATTTTTAATCTAGTAAAATTGTGATGACTGGACTCGTAACCTGAAAAACATTCCAATAATTTGTAATGGGTAGAAAATGTGGAGGTGGTTCGTCCTCATTAAGAGTTAATTAGTGACAAGCAAGTAGTTATAATTTCAGAGAATCCCCCTGAATGACGAACGTCATGTTTTATTGAGGAACAGATGGTTAGCATGGCTTGTCAAACACTTTGCTTTTTATGATTTACAGTAGTGTACTGTTGTTTGGGACGCTCCAAGGCATTTCAGTTTTATTTTCCTGTTGATGTTTAACTTGCACAGCTAAAGCCACTTAAAAAAGTATGGTTGAACATACAGAATAAATATTGTTTGTTTCTTAACAATGTGTTATTGTTTGATGTCATGTGTTGTGTATAAATATAATATACCATCTTGTATTTCCAAGTGTGCATGTGTATGTCAAAGGTCATGGCATGCAAACAAATCATACAATGTATTCATCATCTGCATTTTATTAAAAAAGTTATATCTTTGAAGAATGGTTACAGTATCTGGCTACTATAAGATCAACTGATTTCTTTATATAATGCAAATGATAATATAAGTTGTATGATTGTGTCTTATTTATTAAATTTACAGCAACGGCCATTTCTGCTAAGCCCCGCCCCTTGGATATTGTTGCTAAGGTCTCAAAAAAGGTAGTGTAAATGTGTGGGACACACATGTTCGTGGGATAAGCATGTATTCTTAGCGATAACTCTGATTGGCCAGTTCGTCTTTTTTTTAATTTTTTATTATTGACACTCCAGAAAGGTTCATTAACCCAGGCACTCACTTCGCCTGACTTGATTCTATGAAAAACGCAACACGACGCCACGTGTGCAATGGATCGTTTTTAATGACTATCCATTCTGATTGCCAGTGACAATCGTTTAGCGCTCACAGGTAGTGGAGGTGTCATAATCATAAATATTCTTTCCTTAGCCCCACCATGAATGGCCCGTATATATATGAAAGTCCCTCCCTGGGCCTCCTCTATTATGAATTCCTAGATCCACCACTGCATGTACACTTGAATCTACAGTATGAGATAGCATATTTGTTTAACAATGGTTCACATAAAATCTATTTACAGTAAATCATAAAGAAAATAGTGTACAATCGCACATTAGTCTCTGTATTGCAACAAAGTTTATTTTCAAAAAATCATGTATTCAACACCAGTGTCGAAATAAGGAATCGCCAAACTTTTACCATTAGCATTATTCATCCTACTGTATATCATATAAAGTGTTTTCCACATAACTGTGGTACACCATCATTAATATCTAAATACCACAAATTACTTTTGTAGTGCAAAAAATGTAACCCATCATTACAAGAGCTCTTATCAAATAAATCCTTCACCCTGCCATATGATGCACTCATATAAAAACACAGGTTTAAGCTCCTGTGACACACAGCATTTGGGGAGTAAACTAGAGAATACTTTCATACTATCATACTATAAACAGACTCAGTGAAATAATACATGAAAGGAATGTAGTGTTGCTATAATACTAAAAATAAAGTGGGGGAGGGGAGATGATGGGTTCCCCTCAATACTTGGTAGATCTAGGGATAAAAATATGAATACTGTATTTTAAAACATGGATTATTATTACGCTCACATTTTATAGATTCACAAGCCTCTTCTATGTACAAGTTAGTTTTAGAGGAACTATGACAACATGGTACGGAATATCCACTTAAAATGAGACACTTCCTAGACACTAAGCCACATCCTTCTGATTGGTTTGAGTTCATTCTAAAAGCTGGTGTCCCCCAAGGGCCTAAGAAATTGACTACATTGGGCTTGCAATGAACAGTAGCCTAGATATTATGACCAGGAGGCCTACGAAATCAAACATCCTCAGTTAATTGATAATATACAGGAGTTTGAGCTTAACAGTACCTGCAAGAGATGTGGCATTTGAAAAAGGGTGGATAGCCTACACCTGTTAAATAGACAGGGTGTAATAAGCGGTTACATCAACTTAATATAAGTAACCTAGATATGACCAGGCCTACGGAATCAAACAACCCGAGTTAATCGATAATAAACAGGAATTTGAGCTTAACAGTACCTGTAAGAGACCTGGCATTTGAAAAGTGTATTTAGCCTACACCTGTGAAATAGACAGGGTGTAATAAACGGCTCCATAAACTTAAATATGAGTGTCAGCGTGGTTGTTGCTCTATTTACCTCTACATTCAGTAAACAAATGTCCAATGGCAGAGCTTAATAACATGAGTTGGCGTTTAAATTGCATTTAAGTTGCATTTCAGAAACCTCTTTGCATTACAGAATTCCTTTAAATAATAAACTTCTATAAAAATACTTTTTCTCTAAATTTTTATATACAATCAATTGTTAGCATCAATGTATGGTAAATTAATTGCATATATATAGTTAGTTTTTAAAAAATCATAATTATTGTATGTAGTAGAATTGATCAAGAAATAATAACGTTATTTTAATGGCATGCCCTTAATGATTATTAACCTTTTATTATAATTGAAAAATACTAATAAATAAAATACAATTCAATATAAAATACAATTAAATAAACATTAACATTATTTACTAATATACTGTATATATATAAAAATGTATAACCTTTTCTATTCCTAGATTGTTCAACTTCAAATTTAAAATAAAATTTGAGAATACTGGCAATAACTTTGAGTATAATGTGAACTAAACATATAGCAAATTATTAATTTTGAAAAACAGTCGTGTACTGTAAGTCAAGGGACCCAGGTGCGAGAAAAGGTTGGTGGCCCTAGCTTGTCAGTAAAGTACTCTACATGGGACAGTTTTGAGTTAAAAATCAGGAATCATACACTGTGTTAATTTGTGTAGTTTTGGGTGTCTTCTACTGGAAAATAATGTTGAGCCTCTGTGGTAGACTGTTGGTTGCCCCTCCAGAGATCTGTCCCTGAGAACACAATGGTTATTTTTATATAATAAATTCATAAAGTGCCAATATCCACAGCAGAATAAAATGACGTTTGCAATGTTGGGTTGGAAAGTGTATAAAGTTGATTTTCCATCTTGCACTAGGTTTGAGCAAACTCAGTCAAAGGAATGGAGAATTTTTTAGAGACTTGACATTAATTACTTCGGAAAGAGATGTATTTGTAGAGGCAATGCTACTAATGCTCATAGAATTTGAAGGAAAGAAAACAATTTATTTTGTTTGATATCCTGATAAGTTCGCAAGTTCCAAAAATTACATGATATGATTAATTTAGTTATTTTCTAACGTTTCATAGTTTCTTACAAGTAATATAGTACAGTTGAACTTGCCGAAGTCAAATCCAAAATGGCATTGAAAAATTGTTTGACTTAGATAGAATTTGACTTACAGATCATTACCTAACAATTAACAATTATAGTTGACATAGGCAAGTTCAACTGTACTGTACATGTTTAGTACACGATTTATATTAACTAATTTATAAAATAAAAGTATGTATATTCATAACTTCCTTAATAAGAATTAAATTGCAAATGTAGAATGTCAACAAAATCATAGTCTAGACTAATTGAATACTTACAGAAAGGGCAAAATTATTTTTTTTCCCAGACAAACAAGTTATTTAAATGGCATAAAAATCCTTATCAGTAAAATGCACACCCAGTTTATATGATTAAACATCATAATGAACTAGTATATTTATCCTCAACTTGCGGAAGAACTTATATAAGTAACTTCCTTATATACCTACCCCAAAACAACTGTTGTACATTATATTCCAAAACACAAAATAGCTTGCCTATAATTATAAAACATAAGCAGAAATTATAAAACCAGATTGCATTGAATTTGTAAATTCTATTTCATAATAATACTTATTCTTAGCACATCTCTTTGCTTAGCAAATATGATTTGCTCCTCCATTACTTGACATGTTGTCTCCACCTGTAATTGCAGTGTACATGTCCGCCCAAATAGGGCAACTGTTTGATACTACTCCATTCAGGGACCATCCATTTGGTATAAGAGGGTGGGTTAGATTTTCTCTACATATCCCAGTATTACCTGTAAAATACATAAAAATATTCAAACTCTATAGTTTTATTAATGTCATTTTTGAATTATTTTATCAGCAACCTAATTTAGTCCTCTCCAACATGTTAGTGGCAAGTTCATCTCTGTTAATATATGAAATGGTCATTTATATACTGCCAATAACTTCCATATATGATGGCCATGGCATTTATGCCAAATTGCTATAGGCTGTATGCAGTATTGAAGATAAATGTCTGTTTTTTTTCCTCTGAAAAAAAATAATCAAAAGGGCAGCAGAAAAACAACCCAAACAACAACAACAACACCACCTCCAAGAGCAACAATTGTTTCCATACCTGTTAAAAGTTTTCCTGCAGTATGATTAATCCAGATGTTATCCTGGCATTGGCTGCCCTTCACATTATCTAGCGATATGTCGGTGTACTCATACTCTGCCAGCATGTTTTGGAAGCCCTTTAATCTGAGAACGTCGAAGTCATCCTCAAACGGAGGACAGTCAAAATCACCAAGGATTACCAGATTCTCATCATCTACAAATATAGAAAAAAAAAATTAAAAAATTAATCATTTTGTTTAAAATACACAGAGAAATATAAACACTGTGGATATTTAGCTAACGCAACACCTAACTGTTTACACAGCATTTTTTCATGATTAGTGAGGGCGCACTCCACTCGTAAACACTTCTATTTTGAGGAAACGGAACTCTACTCTATTGTTAAATTACCGAAACTCTCTGTTGCTATTTATTTGATATGTGATGCTGCTATCTGTACCCTGAGACATAATTTTGTAGTAATTAAATATATATATCTACAGTACCATTTACAAAAACCCGTAAAAATTCAAATAAAATATCGAATCATATAAAAGATAGATTTTAACTGACAGTGAAGCATAGGATTTTTTTTCCCTAATTTGCAGACATTTACTTACATCCTTACATTGATTACTGTACAAGCCAATTTAAGTGTCTATGTAAATAACATAGGAACATATTAATGCACTGTTAGTTTGTTAATTCTTGCTCAAATTCTAAACTGGATTCCTATTAAATTTATATTCCAATGAAGTTTTTTTAGCTCATCATAAAAAAGTATCTTTTTTACAGGAAAAAAAAATATATTGATACAAAAAACAAAGTTGAGAAAAAAAAAATGACCACAAAACTAAATGACCTACCGTGCAGCTCAGCACTAACAGCTTGAGACAAGAGGCTCACTGAAGAGTAGCCTCCCTGAAACAAACAAAAAACAAATGTTTTTCAACCTAGCTATGGAAAATACATAATATATCTACTGCACCTATGTATCATCAGTCTTACACAATTTAAAGACAATTGAATCATTAAAATACAAAACAGATGGCTAGGGATTGCTACAAAGGAAATCATCAATTTGTGTAGTAATCTGCATTACTTGTCAAATCAGAAAGATGGGAAAAGGACTTGTAATATTAATGGAAGAATGAAAAAACAGAATCCATGAGTAAATGATTTGAATAAATAAATGAAAAGATTAATGAAAAATAATTATAATCAGAAAATTGGAATTAATGATACTTACAAAGGAGAGAAAAGAGGAGAAATGAGACAAATGAAATGGTAATGGTAATGGCTGTGAATTTTTGTATAGCACATATTACTTACAGTCTGTATAAGCTTAAAACGTAAAGACTTGAAAGAACAAAAATTTAAAAAAAAAACAAAGAAATATCCTAAAACTAACAAAGGCAAACACCCGAAGAGACGAAGAGAAGACAGCATAATGAACCAGTGACACTGCTCTATTCTCCAGCACACTTGAGACCCTAAATAATGGCTCGCTGGAACAAGATTCCAGTGACACTAGAACCTGGCCATCCTATTCAAGAAACAGCAGAGAAAGAAAACAGATAGAAGGATGAGGCTAAGAAAGCAGAGAGAGAGAGAGAAAGAGAGAGAGCAGTTATTAGTGAGAGGAAAAAAGATGGAGAGGAAGATGGATAAATAAATAGGTAACAATCATTATTATTTGTACAGTACCATTAAAAAGGTTTTTTGGATTTTAATTATCTGAAACAGATACTGTATAATAGGTACAGATAACAAAAGTCAAATATCCCATTAAATGTTATGTCTGCCAACCTTTATCAAAACTAGAACAGGAGAAAGCAAATTGATATAGTAAAACTTTACAATCCAACATCACTAATGTAATGTCAAATTTTTAAAGATCATAATCAACCTTTGACCCATTCACAGTCAAGTCCAGCCATAAGAATTAAGAAGGAAAGAAAATTTAATAATTGATGGACGATGATACACAGGAATCTGTTAAGAACGTAACCAGCTGATCCATGACAACAATAATAACACAGACACTGTCAACGTACGATTGCAGTGCTAATATATGTTAAACACCAATCGAAAAAAAACCTTGGGTTTCTTCCAAGTAAATATGGCGTGATCCTTATTGCATCATGCTTTCAGGAAACAGTCAGAAATTACGCATTTGAGAAAAGTTATGTTAATTTTGTTTTGTTTTTATGCTTAAGATATGACATTTGAAGTGGATAATACAGAGTGTTTAGTGTAACACTATCACAAAAAAAAAAATTATTCTCATTTTCTAAAATATTATTCAGGATTAATTAAATAATTTGTGATTTATATGAATAGATAGTGAAAATGTAAGAAGAAAAGATTTGTTGCAATACTTATAATAAAATATAAGATAATTAAATATAATTTGTTTTTGTTTTTTTTTTTTCTTCTCTGTTGTTAAGCGCCTCGAGGTTGTGTCAACGTGAGGCGCTATATAAATCCAGAATTATTATTATTTTTATTGTTAATTAAATATTAGTTAAATAATTTGGGATATATTTATTAGAATAGATGGTAAAAATGTAAGAAGACAATATTACTTACCACACTTATAATTACATATTAAACAATATAATTAAATATTTATTTATTCTCAATATTTTACCAGGGTGGTCCAATCAGTCAAAGAGACTGGTCTCCCTTGGTGCCCTGGGTACAAAATATTTTTAGACAACAAAAACTTAACTAAAAATTTTCACATTTACGTATTATTTAAATAATTTGGGATTTATTTATTTGAATTGATGGTGAAAATGTAAGAAAACAATATTTGTTTCCACATCACTTAAAAAAAACTCTTAGCTATTGTACAATTGACGCTCTCAAATTATGGTCTAATAATGTAAACAGGAGATAAGCATATTTTTACAAAGTAAAAATTATATTTTTTGAGAGCCTGATTTCTTATTGAATATCAGGTACTGGTAGTGCACAAACTGATTATTTTCTTTTTAGTTAACGAATATCCCTGCACAACCCATAACACACACACACACCGTTCCCCCCCTCCTCCCCACACTGCATACCCACACATGAAAACACATACCAACTAAATTCAAAGCTTGTAACAGTATCCATATAAACTAGGTTCAATTCAAATATCAAACTATAAAACACTTGAGGCAACAAATATCAAAAATGAAAAAGAATCTTTAGGACGCGAGTCAACGCTGGATGTCGTCTCTTATCCTACTCACGCCATGTGGATGTTATAATTAAACTGTTTTTTTTTTTATTTCAATGATGCAAACTCATAAAGAATGTTAATATTAAAACTCAAGTTACTCTAAAGCTAAATTCAAGTGAATACTTAATGTACATCCCATATAATATAGGTCATAAGATGATTTATTCTGATGACTATACTATCAACTTTTTGTTTTAAAGCACTGCAGATTAACTTAACTGTAGTTGCATTTGGGTATTACCAAGGGGTGACATGGTTGAGAGGAACCAACTGGGGATAAAGATTAAATGAGATAATTTTAAGTATAAGTGTAATTAAAATTTTAAGTTGAAAATCTCAAAAAATAATATTCTAATAATTAATAAAACAATAAAATAAATTTGATCAATTCAATTTTGTATGAAGTACACCTAATTTTAGATGGTTACCGGTAATTGTATGAAAAGAATAAACAATCAGGGTAAAGAAAAGTCTTTGGTAAGATGTATCGTAAGAAAATATAATACCTATAGTATAACCTGTAGTGTATGAAAGCAAACTAATGTAAATGCTTGAATAAGCGCAGCGGTGCTTATAACATTTTTGGAGGCTTCGG
Source organism: Anneissia japonica (assembly GCF_011630105.1). Taxonomy (NCBI): domain Eukaryota; kingdom Metazoa; phylum Echinodermata; class Crinoidea; order Comatulida; family Comatulidae; genus Anneissia; species Anneissia japonica. The sequence continues at coordinate 2,523,165 of NW_022737223.1, read as the reverse complement.
TGCGGCACTTATTCGAGGGTGGCGCTCATAAAAAAACATATTGGCGTGGTGGTTTCCATGCCCGTTCACAAGTTTCTATCTCACGTATTCCCGTAGTTTGGTAGGGCTATCATAGTTCCTAGTCATCATAAGTAAACATTTATAAGAAGTACTTGCATTTTCATAGTGTTATTTATTCATTTTTAACACTGTATAAATTGTATACAGTAAATTAAAATCCTCTTTCTCCAAGCATTACACACAGGGTCTCAATTAAGCACTGCTTAGCAAAAAAAAAAAAAAAAAAAAAATCAGATTTGGTGCGGCGCTTATTCGAGAGCAGCACACATTCAAGCATTTATGGTATAGTAGTAGAATAAGGAGAATTTCTTACCCATAGTCTTTGCAGGAGGCTAGTCTGATGAGAGCCCGACGATGCCACGTGGATGTTCACAACCGATATTTCAATTTGTCCAACACGAAAACAGCCTAAAAATGGCCAACGAAGCGGTGTTCCGCTCTGGGGCAGCTTGAAAGAGCTAGCCAGCAATGAGGAGTCTTCCAGTTTCAATGCATCTGCATTCCATATAAATCCTGAATATTCATGCCCCTAAAAAAATAAAATCTTTCATTTTTATAAGTTTCAGAAAGATGTTGAGATGGTCCCTAACCCCTAATCAGCAAATTAAGTGATGTTATGAACAGGTATTCTGTAACATGGAGGTACACAGCCATGTTGTAACTTTACAAGCAAATACCTGGTAGGAGCCCACTGGTCACCAATCGTTTCTCATCCCCTAGGCTGTATAATTTCACCTCCGGCCTAGTCTCGATGATGTGATGTAAGGTATACGTTACACATGTGTTGCGCCATGGTATTTTGTAATACAAATGCAACAACTATGAGCTAAGATGACAGATGGTGAACCCTTTGATTTTTTAAACGTAAGACACAGTTTCCATAGTATTAAAGAATTTGTATAGCGTGACAATACATCAACTGTGATTTAAAGAAGTTAAATTAAGTTTATATGCCGAGTGTATTCAGCTGGCCATGTATTTAAAAAAAAAAATTTAAGTGCTTCTTACTGTAGTAGTATAAAACACACAATGTGAGAAAGACCATAAAGTTATGAACAAAAAAAACATGAGAAAACTAGACCAACACTTCATATAGTGCACACCCTTGCACTCCACAGGCGAGATGGGCAATTCCATTACTTTCTTTAGGTTCAAAGGGGGCAAAATTTAAGAAAAATATTTGAATTTCTATTATCTTAACCCTTGTCCTTTTCATCCCAAAAAAAAAAGGGGGAAAAAAGAACTCTTTCTTAGATTAATATCTAATGTAACACATTTATGATGATACAGTCATTAGTCTTTGCATAATCCTGCTAACAGACATAACAGTAACTTCCTTGGCGGAGACATTTATAGAAAAGATTCATGGTGCACACTTAACCCATAACCTACATTTTGAAAGATCGGTAGGTGGAAGGAAGAGCCAACAACTGTGGAAGATTATTCCACAGCCTGCTGAGCATAATAACAAATAAGACAGAGGGGGAATGTGGCCTGAATTATATATATGAGCCCAACAAGGGAGCAGCAGCTTTGAGTTGGGAGATGGATGTGACATTCTATGTCCAGGCTATCAAATTCTATTTGACAAAAGAACTGTCTGTAAGCTCAGATATAGTCATGATGTGCCTATATATGGTCATATGTCTTCATGAACATATTTAGGCCTGTCAAATGTTTTTGACAATGCCCATATATAGCCATAATGTGCCTATATATGGTCATATGATGTCTTCATGACCATATTTAGGCATATCACATGTTTAAGTTTGTCAAATAAAATTTGATAGTCTGGACAGACCATTACAGTAATGGAAGGAAAAATGTTGGTCCTCAATTTTTCTTTTTATCATTGAAAATATGTAATTAAGATGTCAATCAATCAATTCATCATTCCATTCTTAATCAAAGCAATGCTAAACTAAAAAAAAAATACAGATGTAAAATGTATTTAAATTTAGTTAATAATAATTACATCAAAAATCTTATGATTACTCTATGCGTAGCACACATCCAGTTCAGGAAGTAATGTTTAAAAAATTTAAAAAAAAAACACTTTTGCTTGGTTGAAGATTTCGTTTCTTATCATGTTTCCTACTCTAATATATGCTGCATTTCTGTTAAGGATGCTAAATACAAAACATCTCTGTAGTGACTAATTATTCTGTAGTATTATACATTGTACTATAACGGGCTACTATAATCACTGCTTTCAGAGATAATTACTATGCAAGTTAAGAACACAATATTATGAGCTTTGAAGGTCAGAGGTTATTCAGCAGTAAGTACAGTATGACTTCAGTAATCTCTGATGTAATGACAACCTAATTAATTACACTACCACTAATAGCAGTACTGATTGTCTGTGTGTCTGTTAATAGCATAGTACATAGCATAGTATGTTATATAATTCATATGTCAGTGAGATTCAGAGCTACCAAGTCTCTCGGATTGCCCTTGAGTCTCCAGCATTGGCGGCTCTAGGATATATTTTCTGGGGCTGAGCTGTCCGACAGGGGACTTGAGCTTGTAGACCTGAGCTGGGGGAAGGGTTTGAGAGGGGGTTCATACTCCCAAATGAGTTTTTTTTAAGAATAGGAACCTATGGATGGCCAGAAATGACACTCTCAGACTGTGACAGACGTGTTGGCTTGGCGTGGGCCTATTTTGATATCTTTTTTACTCTGACTGCCCGACGAGCTCTGTCCAATGGGGTGGGTTTGACCTGTCTGGTGGGGGGACTTAAGCCCCTGCTGTCCTCCCCCGGCTGGCACCGCCACTGGTTGCCAGGAATTTTGGTTCATCTCCCGGTATTGTATCTGCATATAAATTGATATGGCACTATGGGTTGTACTAGTGTATTTCATAATATGAATGATAGGGGAAAATCTTAATCAGGCTTCTGCACATTCTCTATCTGGGCAATCCGTGTTGTTTCATTTCACATACTGTACATTTGCCAAATAATAATAATTATTATTATTACAAACTGTCTCTATGTGCTTTACAAATCAAAGGAGTATAATAAATGTGGATTAGTATACAGTATTAATTTAGGCCAAATAAAAAAAAAAAGTAGTTTCTCATACTAATATTTTGAAAAAAAGGAGAATGAGGGCGCTTTTTTTTTTTTTACTCCGAGATGGCTAATCGAAGATGGTGGATTGGAAACAGCTACTACTTTCTCACTTTTACCAAGTAGACCCATTGAAAGCAAATAAAAGAAGCACTAGACACAATTCATACCATATGTATCCCCAACCACAAATGATCCAGAGAAGAATTCTGATATGAGTACAGCCAGATTTTTGTAAATTTTTTAAAATAAAGAAATTTAAAAAATAAATTAAAAATTGGTGAGGCAGAGAAAATGGATGGATTGCGAGGGAAACTAGTATTTTTTTTAATTTGGCCTTTTCTTATATTTCTACTCAATTATCAAAATCAATTGCTGTAGAAGTTCATGCCATTATATAAAAAAAAAACATTTTTGCAACCATGATTTCATTTAATTTTCATATTAACAATTGTTAATCATCATTGACATTAATACTACATTGTATACTATACAGTATACCATACCTGAGCATACGCATATACAGGGTCGGACGTCACGCTCCTCCAGTTGCCATGCTGTCCAAGACTTTCTACCGCTTTGTTCAACTCGAGACACAGCTGAAAGAAAAAAAGAAATCAAACGTCATAATACTTTGAAGAAGAGGCAGACAGAATTAGTCAATAATGATGGCGGAAATGGGGCGTGAGATTCCATGTAACGCTACGTTGGATGTGCAACGAAGCAAAGACTCAATGACATGTGAACTATTTTTTAATTCTGGTAAATGATTTAATACTAGTACTTCAGTACACTGCATGTTGCTTCAAACATCAAATCTATTTTGGATAATTTTCCCTTTCTTTTTTCTAGAACAACGTTCCACAAAATGTGGTGGTAACAAACAAATTTTAGTGTTTTAAGAAATCATAAAAAATCAGCCAGCTCTAGTCTGTCACTATCATTATATCAACAATAAAACACATGAAACCCATTATTTTGTAATAATTAATATTCATTGTTAAACTCAAAAATATTTAATGTAAGACATTATAATTACCGTAATTAAAATTTAATTACATATTTTGGTAATAAAACTATATCAACTACAGTCAAACCAGGCCGGTTAAGAATACTGTACACTGAAATAAAGCATGTTGCATAACGCAAGCACAATATACTGTAGGCCTAGCTCTTCCTGACTTGTGCATGTGTCCATAAGGGGTCAGTAGGTCGCAACTCAATTTTAAATTTCCAAACTGGTTTCTCAGTCTAAAAGTTTGCGGAACACTGTTAGAGAAGGCAGTTTGTAGATTAATGTCCCATCCAGACTATCAAATTTTCTTTGACAAAATCATGTGACATGCCTAAATATGGTCATGATGACATCACATCAAGACCATTTATAGGCACATCATGAATATATGGGCACATCATCACTATATATGGACATACAACAGTTGTTTGTCAAATTAAATTTGATAGTCTGGACAGGACTTAAGAGGAAGTTACATTAGAATTAACAATTACATCATGCATTTCCTGATATTACAACTGGGACAGATACTGATTGTTTCAATTGGTAATTGGTTAAAGTAAAAAAAAGTTTAATGCATCTACCTACCCTATGGACCCTCCTCTGGAAATAAGTCCCTGAATAGGGACTTAGATGGTTATGGGTAGTAATTCCCAAAATTTACAGCATTCGTTTCGAAAAGAAGCTACCCCTCTTACTATGGAAAAGTAGCCTTAAAAAGACGCCCATCTCAAAGGTCGTAAAAAAAAAGAAAAAGAAGAAGGCCAGGGCTTATATTCGAAGTGTTATGGTAGTTGGTGTTACAACCCAAATGATGATAAAGGTATTATGGAACAGAATACTCAGAAAAACCCGGTTGGATCCATGCAACCAACCTTTGATATAAATATTATGGTTTACTGACTTATTTATTTATTGGAAAAAACTTTTACAGCTGTTACTCTATTTGAAAGTGCAAAAATATTATATTATTTTACATATAAATTAATATTGCACTCAATTTTTAAAAATTAATATAGCTATTACACAATGAAAAAAATGAAACTAATTTACAGCTTAACCATAGTGTACATAAAGATGAAACACATTAGTATGTTGCACAACATGCATTAATCGAAACTGAATTTAATAGAGCCTAGCAGTTATTGTCAATCAAAAATTTCCTTGATTTATTATTTCACTTACCATTCATATACAGTACATTAATATACAGGACTGACTACACATTGACAATACACAATAGGAAAGAACCATTTGAATAAAATTCACATAATTAAAACGATGTGGCTGGCTTTGGCAAAACCAGCTGGTTGTCGGAAAAATTCAAAATTAGTTTTTGGTATTTTTAGATTCTGCATATTTTCTTCTATATAAGACAGTGTATATATGATGGAAATTGGTTGAGTATTCGCGAAGTTATGAATATTGCATTTATTGGACATCAGCCATGTAGGTTTTGAGAGAACAGTTTCGAAAGATTCCAAAATCAATAGTTTAATGTTAAGATTTATATTTTTTAAATAATTTTCGTACACTTTTCAGTTAGAGTTAGTGATTGATGTTTTTGCAGAAATGTTCTTCAATATATACAATACTTTCATTTATAAAATGCAATAACCTGAAAATGTTCAAAATTCTGATCCTCAAACATTTTGGGTGCTTCTACGAAATTAGAAATTGTGACAAATGGCGGGTTTTTCCAGAACCGGTCACAAATAATAGTAATATGCCAGTTATAGCAAATAATACCAAGCAAGCATTGCACATTGTGAAACAGTATGTTATGCATCTACGCTGGAAATTGGAAGGGAAGAATAAGTAGGCAGGTGATTGACCAGTTGTAGGAAAATGTAGGAAGTTATTGTGTTTACAGCTGAGCATTTTGAGCTTTACAACCCTGTACGCCCAATAGGACAAAGTAGACAACATAAAATCTTCAGTGTGGGTGTGCAATGCAAAATGAATCACACAAAGATAAGAAGATATTGTAGTTATCAACCTTTATAGGCCTATTATACCCAATAAATGTTTCCCCTCTATGATATACCAAGGAAATGTTGGAATAGATTATATTGGCAAAGGACAAGTTCCACTTATAATCCAGATTTATGATGCCTAGAAAGTCTGTATGACTAGTTTGTGTGGTGCACATTGATAACATGCAGTTGAATAATTAATAGAGATCATAAAGGCATGTTGTATTCCGAGAGGAAACAGATCATGTTCTGGTGAAGTTCTTTTACATTTTTGAGTCACATCAATGAATCATGGTGGTGGGTATACAGTGGCAGTTGGATCTATCAATCAATCGATCAATCAATGGATCTATATGGCGCATAATACAGCAGTCTCTATGCGCCAATAAAAAATAAATAAATTAAAAAAAAAATAATTTATTACGCCCCCAGTTCCTCTAAATATCTAAAGATAAGATGCATATTTCTTACCTAATTATATAAATTTAAAGCATTTAATTAACTATCCCATTACTACACTGTTTACATTTACCAATAAAATGTTATTTTTATTTTCTCCTCCTTCTAGATCTTTTTGGCAAAATTTATTTGCTAAATAAGGAAACAAAAATTTATTTTTATTTTTTTCTGCCCTCTTCTGATGATCTTTAAAAAAATAAGTTTGCAAAACAAGGCACAAAAAAAGTCTTGCCAAGATCAGAAATTGTAATATTTAGAAACTGGAGGGGGGGGGGGTGGAAGAAAGGAGCACAATACCCAGTTTGTTTTACCTCTAAAGCCTGGCTCTGTGTGATAACAGGACCTAAATTGAGGTAAGGCTAGGCATAGCCTAGCAGTGTTGGATAGGCTAATGCTTCCAGTGCCTACTATATTTCTTCGTAGACCTATGGCAAAATCAAACATAAAAAATTCATCCACATTTATTTCTTGTATAAAAAAAAATCAAATTTTTTCATGTTTAGGAATGTCTAAATTCAGTTAAACTGGAAATTTCGTATTATGTTTATAAATCTTTATAACATATATAAAAATCAGATTTTTCTTTACTGAAATTTTGCCGGCAATGGGGCTTTAAAAGTACCTTGACAAATTTTTAGTGAAATTTAAATGCAACCCTTTAAATGTTCTTTAATTTGTTTCTAAGAATGCAGTTGGCTACACTCTGAACATTTTATGAAGCCAATGTAAATAAGTATCAGTAAACAATGTCTTTTATATTCAGAATATCAAATTGATTTGAAATCTTAGAAAGAGAAACTATCATAGATTAGTTCAACATATCCATACAATTCTCTCTTGCATGGATGCATTTTTTGAAAGCATGTTTTCAAAGCAATGGATCACCCAACGACAACAATTAAATAAGACAAACAAGCTGAAAAAATACCAATAAAAACAAACAGATAAATTTTATTTAATATGTTTTATGAATGTGGTTTACTAGGCCCCCACATTAGAATGCCGTGCATGGATTCTTCACTGTACAGACAATTTATGATGCCATTCTAAATACAATAAAATAGGCCTACACATGGTCTTATATATCAAATTACTTATGACATCTTGGAAATAGAAACTGTCATATCTTGGTTTAACACGTCAAACAATTCCTTCAATTCCTTCTCGCATGGCTGCTTATGTTGCATCTGAGTTTTCAAAACAATCATGCACTAATACAACAACGATTTAAAGAATCTATCAAATCAGGTGTAATGAATCAGGAAATGTTCCTATTGTGACCCGTTAAAAATGAAATGAAGTGCACTAGCGAGTCACTTTGCTGTGATGCAATGTTATTTCAGATGGAGTCACACACCCATGTTTGAGTGCTGGGGTTATAAATAAAGTATTACGTACTCATTGAGATTATATGAACATCTTCTCAGATGAGATCCATTAATTGATTAAATTTCAATGTATTACAGATCGAGGATGGACTATGAGGGAACAAACTACCGGTAGTTAGGGAAATACTGTAGTTTAGTGCTGGAGAACTACTATACTGTAGTGGCCAAAAATCCATTAGCTATTCATGAAACAAAAATACAATATATAAAAAAAATATTTCTGCTAGCCTGTAAACATTGTCTGTTATTGCAACATCCAAAGGAAATAATAGACCTTCACCGAATGGATAAATGTCAAACAACAAATATTATAGATAATGGCAATATTTTTTTAATAGTTTTCCACATCCAATCTCTCATTTTAAAGTAAAAGTTATGTCTGGGATTGTGTTGGAGAAGGGATTTTGTTTATTTTTGTTTTATTATTCTTTATCCTAGGGAATGCTCAGGGATAACTATCCAAATTCCTCAGTGTACTGTATGTAAAGGGTAAAAAGGTAAAGGGTAAAGGTAGGAGAATAACTCATAACTTGCAGCGTCATTGTGCTGAATTGCATATGGGCGTGGTCCGGGACTAACTAGCAGCCGTAAATAGGCACTTCATTTTAATGACAATGTTAAGCTCATTTTTTAAGTGGTGATATGTTCCTGTTGGTTTAGGAATAAATAAAATAAATTAAAACGTAGTATAAATAAAATAAATAAAATAAAATAAAATAAAATAAAATAAATAAATAAATAAATAAAATAAATAAAATAAATTAAAATAAATAAATAAATAAATAAAATAAATAAATAAATTGAAATAAATAAAATGCATAGAGTGAATCCAGTCACTGCGCCCAACGGTTGTCAAACGGATCGTTCTTAAAGAAGAACTGTTCAAACTGCGAGCGATAAAAAAAAATGTGTTGTAGGTCAAATGTTGACCTGGCTTATCAAATAGAATTAGTTCCCTTCCAAAGATGGCATACTGTACAGTACACATGGGAAAGGAAGGAAGTGTTCCAAAATAATGTCAGGTGAATTAAGGTATTGCTTTTGATGTGCTCACCTGTACCAGAACATGTTGTTCCCTGATATCTTGTACTGCTATCAGTCCAAATCTGCAAGTTAAGACACAACTAAAATTAGATTTCTGCACACAACAGCCAACAATGCAAATTTTTAAGGAGGGTAGGATTAGTTTTTACTGCTACTGTAAATTAAGTGTTTATAAGATCTTTGGTACAATGGTCTACATTGCATTTTCTCTGTTAGTGTCAAATAACATAGAAGCATCTACTGTAGTAACTGCCATAATTGTTATGATTACTGATACTACTATACAAATTTAAAGAATCATTATTGATTAGTCTACACATCATTTTGATTAAAGATACTGAAAGAAATACCGTAAGATACACTTACTGAATTTACCAATAAAAATTAAAAACATAGCTAATTTTAAATCCAAAATGGATAAAAAAAAATTAATATCTAACTAGAAAAATGAAGTTGAAAGGTAGAATAAACATATAGTAATACTGTATGTATACACAAGTTAATATTAATCAACATTCAACAACAATGCAGCAGCAAAAAAAAAGTCTGATAAGTGGTGTCAACTGAATTCCTCATTAAAGGTCTGTCACTTACCCATTTTCAAGGATGGTGCGAACAATTACTTCCTTAACTCCAAGATTCCGACATTTTGCCAGAGTATATTGTCCCAAATTCCATGAAGCAATCCGAATCACTGGCCTGCCATGTTTCTCAATGTTTACTTTCCATTTGTAGTCCTCGGCCAAGCCTGTGTGGCACAAACATACCGGTATACGGTCTTGTTTTGGCGGCGTCTGTGTTGAACATGAGACGTTAGCAGAGCCTTGGAATAAGTCTCCCTGCTCAGCTACTGAAACCGGTGTCGATGTGGTACTAACGCTTACACTTACCGTGTCACCGATCGTCAAAAACCCACGAATTCGGTCAAATAAATACGTTCCGACAGATGGTAGGTGACTTAATTCAGAGAGCACTTGAAATGGACCATTTTCATTGCGGTAATTAACAATTTCTTCAGCTACATTTTCTCGAACACCACGTATTTGCGCAATCTGCGCCAGCGATGCCGTATTAATGTCAACTTTATCAACAGAATTGCACTTGGAGTAAGTACTCCACCGTGTCCAAGATGGAACACGTGATAAATTCGGCCGTTGAGTCCTTGACGGCGAACAACAAAATTCACCGCAATAAATATCTGTACGAAAATTCTCCAATTTCAGCGCACCAACTCCAGAAACTAAGGCAAGATCTTCAACTTTACGAAAACCCCCAATATAGTTCCTATACTGTATGATGTTACGTGCAACATTGCGACTGATGCCATCTAAATTCATTAATTCTTCTTCGCACGCTTGATTGATATCAAGTTGGTCCATAGTAAACTCACTGGCATTATATGCAGCGCTTAACTGGCGCCGGTGGCCACGTTTTGATGGGCGGCATTCGTCCTTTGTACGTAGCCGACTTTTCTTGGGCCTACGCCCACAGCAGCTCGTTACAGCACCCATAACTATTGCTGTGGGATCCACACCTTAATATAATCCATGTGTTTACCCAAGTATCTAAACACCAATACTTTCAATGTCATCCTATGTTCTCAGCCATCTGTAAAGACAGAAAGAAAATTGTAGAGTCCTTGTAACTATGATTTCCTGACAAAATAACCTGCAAAATATTCCCAGCAGAAGTCTAAATTTCTGATGCAAACAACATCGAAACAAAAGTCATGGTTATAAAGTACTTTAGAACGAATGGCGAAAATAGTCAACAGGAATTTCCAATGTTATAGCTATTGTTACTTACTGTACAGAACATCCTCTTCAGAACCTCCGTAGTTCAGGTGATTTTACAGACATGTAATTTTACTGGAGGAAATTGATTTAAATGTCGATACATTTGAAGAATCATAGCACAAAATCACAATGGTTAAGCTAAAGAACATATGACACTTAACAATGATTAACTTCACTCGTAAACAATGTTTCGCATTACAGTACTTCCTCAACTGAAAATATACCTGCCAGGATATCAACAAGGAAGGAAGTTAAGAAGAATGGCTTGTCTTTAACATACAATATCAACATAAGAGTGCATTGTTTTACTGCCTGCAAGAAAACCCATGACACACCTTTGTCGGAGGTCATCTATTGTTAATAGTTTTATGAAAGTCATCCTTGGGATCGGAGAATGACTTCGTGGTCTGAATTCACAGAGTTTTCGAGATGCTCAAAATGAAATTTCATTGACCTCTCAGAAATTATAATAATTTTGATTGGTTTTGGATTAAGTTGCAATAAAAAAAATTTAAAAAAATACAGGCGTCCATCCAATTAAAGACCACCTCCAATTACAAACCACTTTTCTGTGTTCCCAAATTAACATGTCTTTTATCTTTATTATTCTAATTAGAGACAAACTGCTAAAAGAAACCTCCGTCCCAGAAGTGGACTTTAATTGGAGGAAGACATATTATCTTCAATAGAAAGTTGCTTTAATATGTGGCCTACTCCATAAAAACATTTTGTTGCTGGCAATCACACTGGATAATTTGATCCCTACCTTCTAAGGTCACAGTATTTCACTGTCTTATGAGAGTAGGAGTACATAGTACTTTGTTAAAATACCTCCCAAGTCTAAAACACACAATTTTTTACAGGTAATTTTAAAAGTCAATACAAACAAGGTTTGAAAATGAGGCCTACAATACAGAAGGGGAAATAAGATGAAGTGATTTGAGATGATCTACGCAAATGTTCAGAAGTATAATATGTACCTTGATGGGGGGCGGGGTTGAAATGTGGAAAGGGAAATAAAAAAAGTGCTTCTGAAAAGGGTAATAAAACAATGGTTCTTAAGCATACAGTATTTTAAAAGAGATAGAAATATATGTGAACCAGTTGAAGAATACGATAGCTGATTAAGTTGGATAGAATGGTGGTTCGAGAAATTTGTTAACAGGGAAGTCTGACAGGGGTCCAAACTAAGGTCTAGAGACTCGGTCAGGGTCTCAGAATAAAATACTGGTCTCCCTCCAATTAATGACCACTTTTGGGACTGGGGTTTATGGGCTTCAGCAGATTTGGTCTTTAATTAGAATAATATAAATAAAAGATATCTGTTAATTTTGGACCAGGCAAGAGGTCTTTAATTGGAGGGAGACCTGTGCCTGGTGGGTTTATGGGAAGAATTTTATAGTTTAGGATGGTCTCAAATTGTGCTCTAGACCACAACATTAGGGAATATCATTGAATCATAATAAAATTTGTTTAGATCGACTGAGAATTATTTAAAGTCCAACAACCTCATTTTGGTGTCCTCTTTTTTGACAGGGGAAAATTTCTGACATGACCTCCACCCCTCCGCACAACCACTGGTGTTGCCACTCACTCATTAGTTGGTTGTAGAAAGATTTTGGGTAGTGAGTACTAGCAGAATTCCTTCCATGATTACAGTAGATTAGTCATCAACTGATGCATGCCTGCCATTGACTAATGCTAATCCCACTTTTCAGTAACTTGCAGTATTTGTTGCGGTAGCTCGGCCTAGTTCACTGTCAATGAAATTACTCAATGATAACCGACAAAAGGGCCGATGACCCCAATTACAGAGGGCTTTCTTCTTGCCAATGGGCAGAAAATGATAGGTTTCTTCACTGTAGTATTAACCTGTAAGCCAATTAAGGGTGAACTTGATTACAATTAAAGGTCAATAACGAAAAATAAATAAAAGAAAGCCTGTTTGTTTTTCAAATGAATGAATGAGTTCAGTTTTTAACTATATGTCCCTACTAAGCAAGGTAAATGTTTTCCTCCCTCTACTCAGGAATTTACTATTAACTGATTCATCACCATACATATTCGTACATATTCATTCATTCATTACATAGTCCTCCATGATTAGATGGAGCAGCAATTGAACACAATCACAATCGGAATAGTACTTTTTTATTTTTACTTGTTTTTCAACTACATTACAATACATTGAATAAAGTCAGGAAAATGAAAGAGACAGGGCCAAAACAACACATGGAACTTTGTAGCATGGCCACAAGGAAAAAACACCCAAACCCAATGAACCCCCATTCCTGGTTAAGATATTAACTTTTAAAATGTTAAAAATTGACAATGAAAAAAAACAAACAACATGTATCACCAAAGTTACATGTTTTCATAATAAAGTACAACTAAAAAATATCCGTGCGATTTACCAGTTAATTCACCGGTACACACTTTCTAAAACCGCTCGGACACTAGTCTAATTACCTTACCATCTGGATTATCTGCGACAATTTTGACCACCAAATTGCTGGGTAGAATATCGTGTATGGAATGACCATTGAGCCGGAGGCGATGATAAATCAATCTTAATTGTTTTTCAAAAAGTTTTGTCCACAGCCCAGCGTGAAATTCACTAGGTTACGGCCCAGGCATGGTTGCAGCTCTCTTTCGCCTCCTCACACAATGCACAACAAAATCTAAATTTAGTAGCATAGCTACGCGTTCGATTTGTAGATTTACCATTATTCGGAGAAATAAACTTGAATAAACTAACCTACATACAGATTTTAAAGCAGCCATTATAAGTTATTGAGCTACATTATTGTTCCACCGTGCCGCACTGTGTTTACGTGGGCCGGTTATATATCGGCAGTAGCAAGTAAACAAGAATGGGTTGTTGACCATGGGGTAAGTTAAAATTTACTTCCGGAATAGTTTCGTTACACATATTTACCGTGAGCTAAAACTTGCTCGAACGGTCGACCACCCGCTGAGTGCTTAGCGCAATTACCCAGTGAAATAAACGGGCCCTTAGTGTCACTGTATTCAATGCGGTAACTGTAGACCACAGTGTGGTTTATCATATTCTATAGCATGGGAAATGACTTGTAGCAGCCCATGAAATTTGGAAAAAATTAGGTCGGCAAAAATTTGCCGACCTTAAATTCTCCGAGGTCGGCAGCCTCGGAAATTTTTTACTACCTACAGTAGGCCTATATAGTATAAACAACGATTTTTCCGAACGCTCGACCTTACATCGTCATCAACAGATTGTGATTTTGTTAATTTCTCTATTAAATCAATATATTGCTGGTGAAAGAATGGTCGTACCTGTATTAATTTAATAGTGTAGCATAATACATATGTTTTACATAAGAAAATCGCCAAATAAATTTCGTTTTAGCGTTCGTTTTATCGTTATCTTTGGCATGGGAAATATCACTTTCGTAAAAGCTACGATCGTATCATCACAGGCTGCTTTAAAACTGCCCATGTGCATGCCCAGAATGATCTATCAGGGATTTTCCACACATGTACTTGTCAGCAGTGAAGTCACGATGTGATCGTTGTTGCGTTTAAACGGACGATAGGATTAGGCCTACAATATGTTGAATTTTGTTGTTTTTAGATAATAAACAACATTTTAAATATAATAATAATACAGTTAAATGAAGACAAATCATAGATTTAGATAAGCATTACGATCTACGCGGCCCACGTGGCTTCAATTTAGGATGTAGACATGGACATTAGTCCTATATTCTTAAAAAAACCTTGTGTTTAAAGTTATGTGGCTGGGATAAACCTACAGTAGTGCAATGATTCAGGAAGATAATCCGGGTATGATTTAAAAAGTCTATTGTGGTGCAAGGCAAAGATAAAGCATCCCACGCAGTGTAAAACTTACCACTTTGACGGGTCAGATGATGTTCTAGAGGTGAAGGCCCTGATTAATATGTCAGTACAGGTATATAGGAAGATCTTATGGTCACTGCAAATGTGGTATTCCTTTCTGGAACTCAATCTACCATTAAACACTAGTATAAAGTGATTCAAGGTCTTACATTTCAGACCCAAGATCTTACAGTAAACCCAACAATGACTACTGTCCAGAGACATACTGTATCTACAGGGGGTGCGCATAGGGTACGTGCAAAGTGAATAGGGTGCTAAAATGCGCCAGGACTTGTTTTTTATATCCTTTATTAACAACTATCATAACAAGAAACTCAGAACAAAGAAGGCGGTACCATTTCTTTTCTTGCAAAAACCCTATAGTCTAAATTTCCAAAACTGCATACGATAGAAAAAAAAAATTGCACAAAATATTTTTCTAGGTGTGCGGCAGTGTGACCCCGATTTTTCACATTGTCAAATATTTTTAAACTTTTCCATAACCAATTTTATTTTCCATGACTTTCAAGGTCCTGGAAAACATTGAGATCATTTTCCATAACTTTCCAAAAACCTGTATGAACCCTGGTATAGATAAGGTATACCCCTGCTACATAAAGACCTATTAATTACTACTCCAAAATTCTATTAATTTATAAGTTTTACATTGAATTTTCTTTTGACTTTGTTTTTGTGTTGTTTTCTTTATTTTCATGGTTTGTAAATGTAGTTTGAAAACCAGTACACCAATACTGAAAGTGCCTGGGGTCTAAACAAAGAATAAATAAATTTTAAATATTTATTCAAAAGCTTTTTGATTATTGGGTCACATGGTACTTTTTAACAAAATCCTGAAATGATGATAAAATTGCATATTATTTTATCAGACACTACAAAGCATTTCATTGATGATCAGAGCATCAGTCACCTAGCCCACATGTCGTTGCCTCCCACATGCTGTTGCCTCTCACATGCCCAATACAAAGGGCTTCTGTCTACGTTGTCTATACTGGTATAATGCCAGCTGAGGATGAGTGGGAGTAACATAAGAATTCAGATCTGACCCCTGAACTCTTTTGTAAAGGCATGTTGAATCACACCCATCTCTCATTGAATTAAATAAAGTCTGTTATAGCCTATTTGGTTCATGAGTATTTCTCTGCATCCCTGGAATTTTAATGATTTTTTTTATCACCACATATTGGTCAAATTCCTCTTCAATTATGTTTTGTTTTATAACTTAGCCCATACAGTAAGTAAACTGTACAGTATCATGATTTAATTGTTTGATAGATTTTTTTAATTTTTTGAAGACTTTTTTCACTTAATAATGACGCCTAAATAAGGACTTTTTTTTTATCTAACTATTAATCAAAACTTATCATGTTTGTCCATTTGTTCAGGATTTCTATTAAAAAAAAAAAAACATGTTTTCATTGTCATAAAAGAAATAAATAAAATATTAGATAATTTTTGAAAATACAAAAACTGACCCAGGTAATATCTAGGCATTTTGTTATTAAGTAAAATCCCTTTATTTATAACACTGTTATGTCAAAATGTCTGCCAGACATCAGTATTCATTCAATCTATGAACGATTGTCTGCTGAACATATATATCTATTTTCATTTCCTCTGTTTTGAGCCTAGTGTCAAGCTGAGGTCAACAGAACAATTAACTAGATCAGATCTGAAGGTCAGCATGATTGAAGCCATGAATTATTACCTTTTTTTCCAAGCCATTATTTTAGCTATTGCATGCCGGCCAACTCAAACTATGGCCGAGCACTACAGTAGTATGAATAAATTTGTGCCGAGTGTGCTTAGTAGGGCCACAGAAGTACAGTATAGTATTAACTAATAGTATTTCACACTCTTAACTCAAGGCCCTCTAATCAGTGGAGGTGCCAGGGGGACAGGAGGCTTAAGCCTCCCATCGGATGAGTCAAGCCACCCCCTTCCCCCAACCAGCCGAGCTCGTCAGGCAGTTGGACAAAATTAAAAATTTAATATAGGCCTAATCCAAGCCAAAACATGTCTTTCACAGTCATAGAGTGCATTTTCAGGCCATCCAGAAATCCCTGTTTAAAATAAAAAATCTCATTTGGGTGGGGACACCCTCTCCAACCCTCCCCCTCCTCAACAATACAAGTTCAAGACCCCAAGTCGGACAGCTTCCGCTACCCCCCCGAGAGAAAATGGATCCTAGAGTCACCACTGCGTCTCTAATTCGAAACAACAATCTCCAAACTTTTAACACAAACCCAGCTCTCTAATAAAAGAAAACTGATGAGTCCTGTGAGACCACCACATCACTGTAATTTTGAAGCAATAGAATAATATAAATATTTAAAAATACTTATTTGATTGTGCTCCCACACAGATATGTGGTTCAAAAAGTCTGCGTCTGCTTTCCATTAAATCATTATTTAAGTAAGAGTTTAGACCAAGTATTATTATACCTGTAGTCATGTACACTAAGAAGAACTAACTGAACAACCTACTCTTCTTCTTCTGCTAGCCTCATCCATGCTAACTTACTATAATGTACAGTACGGTGCCAAGGAGTTGAAGAAAGTAGACTCTCCTCCTGGACTAGGCCTACTGCCCGTCTGTATGAAAGGAATGCCTCTGCAGGCCTGCACACTATAGTATTAATTCACCTGTACTGAAGTTTCCTTCGGAATTAGCTTCAAATACAACATCTACATTTTTACTATATTTGAAATGTATCTTAATGAAATAAACATTTAAAAACCTACCACTCTAGTGGTGTTGAATGGAACAAGTACATTCTTCTTCACCCAGACGATTTCCCGGTTGGCAACAGTTTCTTCACCACTCGCGAGTCGCGAATTTCTTTCGTGTTTGTTGGCAAAAAGATAAATAGAATAGTCGAAAGCTCCACGTGTTACATATCCTGTAGTAAGTTTCTAAATGTAATTATAATACCTGACAATTATAATTACAAACCAAAAATATATTACAATATTGAACATTAAAAATCCTCACATTAAAATACTAAACAAGCAACATTAATTTTAAAATTGAATTAATCAATGTTTAAACTTACAATTTTTAGTTACCTCAAAGTTAGTGTAGGAGTCCAAGCAATATGAGGGCGCAATAAGTAAATCAAAAGTTTGTATAAAACATAGAGATATATAGAATGATCTATCCGAAATAACATCATGAACTAAGCCTAAGGTGATTGGATTAGTGAATGAAGTAAAATACCGTGATGTCATTCAATCATGTCAAACGATTCTACAATCATCCCTCGAAAAGTTTATAAAGATAGTTTTAAGGAGATTTTTAATAATTTTTAATACTTTATATACGGTATACAGTGCTGTATATAGAAATGCAGGCCATGTGTAGGGATTCAATATTTCGACATTAATTATGTCATCACCAGGAATGATTTCTGATGTTGCATTGAAGCCCAGTGGGCTTAATCTCGAGATGAAGCCAATCTCTGCGGCCAGCATCGGCTTCTTTTCGAGATAGTACAGTACACAAATACACTGTACATAAATTTCAAAAAACAAAATAAATTTAAAACAAGCTTAGTTTATACAGTAGTTTAAGTGATTTAATGTCAGATAAATACACTCCATGATACAGATTTATGTTACTGTAGCTGTATTGATTGTTTTATAGTACAAATTCGCAAAATTTACAGTACTCATTTTGAAAAGATGCCCCCTCTTTACTTTGCAAAAGTAGCTTTGAAAAAAAGCCCATCTAAAGATCGCAAAAAAAAAAAAAAGAAGAAGAAGCACAGCGTAGCTCAATTCGAGGTTTCACGGTAATTTATGTTGAAAATATGAAATTGAAATAATAACATAATTAATGTCGAAACATTGAATCCCGACACGATGGCGTGCATTTCGATACTTGGGGTAGGCCTATGTATACTAGGCCTATCTTATTTGAAATTAATCAATGGACATTTCGGTTTTTGGAAAACATATATATATATTATATATATAAATCATCAAAGAAAGGTAAATACAGTGTTAAATAAAGGACATAATAATACACCGTGTAGCATAGCTCTCAACGAATGTAGTCCTGTAAATAAATGAATTAAGAAATTGTGTAATAAAATGCCTCTGGCGGGACTCGAACCTGCGACATAACCATTAGACCACTCTCGCTGTCAAGGCGACAGAGCATCATAACCATTAGACCACGGAGGCTTCATGGTTGAACAGATTCAAATACCACCAGATACACTCCATTACACAATAGGTACGGCTAGAAACAA
>NW_022737223.1:2488115-2503985 GCF_011630105.1 Anneissia japonica | reverse complement strand
CTCCTCTTAAGAGGTCATAATCGAAACTTAAGGAAAATACGCAATAAACAAATGGATAATTAGGTTTGGAGACATTCTTCTTTCAGATTTGGCCTTTATAGCTTGATATTGCACCGATCCGAAGTTCGAACCCCGAGACCGGGTTGTATATTGCTTTAACCAACTGAATATAAAGATCGAAATACCGCGTGGCTCGATTATCGTCCTGTCATTAAAAAATATAATGTAGTAGGACTATAACAGAAGTTGCATCGTGTTTCAAGAAAGAATGCTTTGATACATACCGTAGGTTAATATGAAATGGATGGTTTAAATGAAATACGGAAGAAAGTATCTTTAAAATACCAACTTAGGCATTTGAGATTAGGTTCACGGGTAGTATAGGCCAATCCAATATGATGTGATTTTTTTTAAATGTAAAAAATAAACAAAATAAAAACTTAATAGTCAAGAAACTATATGATAAAGTAACAAATCGTTAATAATACAAGAATACAACAAGACCATCCCAATTTCTTATCCCTCTCACGGAAGTTCCCCCTCCATTACCTTAATGAATATACAGTTTTATAATTACATTTTGAAAGATATCAAATAAGTACATATAATTCGAAGATATAAAATAATGATAACAATAATAATTAACACGTTATATTTTATTATTGAAGGAAAAATATGCGGTGAAAAAAAAAAACACTGAATTATAGCATAAACTATTATTTATTATACGAATTGCCCCCTCTGTAAAAAATCTGAACCTTGAGCCGCTAGAGAGGGTAGCATTGCAATCTCGGCATCGCAGTAACCAGTTTTTATTAGGAATTACTCCGTAAATACAAAAATGGGTAAGATTATTTTTATGATTTAGTGATCGCATTAGCAACAGCCGCCATTCTCTAAAAATGGAAATGCATTTCTAAAATATATACTTACTATCATGTGGTTTACAACTTCATATACGTTTATATCGACAGAGTTTCGAGGAATTTGCCGAACGTAGGTAGGCTAGCATGTTCCATCCAAACTAGGCTAGACATAGGCTAGGCTAGTTCTCGTCGTTCGAACGCATTCCCCCAGGCCTAGCTGGTGTTTGGACGGTAGGTTGTTTAGTTTAAATGTTGTACAATTTAAATTTATGAAAAACTGTTATATATCTAAAGAATTATAAATTTACTTTATGAGTACTGTCCTTCAGTTATTATATATTTAAAATTTACGACTTTCAATGAGTAGGCGGTCGTTCCTCTTTCAATCACATTGTCTGCAGACTAGACGTACCTACAGGCTACACATGTTGTAGGTGCTAGTTGCTCTTCGTGTGTATAGAGCGCCGCCTGACTGGCCTCGCCCTTCGTACGGCATACACACACATCACACGCCTGCATGAGCTAGCTAACAAGAAACTGGTCTTCCTGCTCTGATAACCAGATTATTGCTTTTGTGATAAAAGTACAGATTCATTGCTTTTTGGATTTATATGCTTCACACACTTTGGTCAAACTGATTTGGATCTTGGAACATCAACAAAGTATTTGCATTCCATTTTAGGAAGAAAAGCAAAAAACCTGCCTACTTTCTTTGTTTATATACAAAACTGTATCTTCATATCTTAATAGTGTGTATTGATATAAAAAAGCACATGAACAACTCAAAAGTGATTCTCAACTTTTGAAACTGTGCAATAGATTGGCTCATGCTGCATATGTATATTTTGTTCCAACTGTAATAATAATACTTGCTTGTTTATTTTTCCCTACTTTCTTGTGATATATTTTGTGATAATCAATCATGCCTACGTCTGCATCAACAAAACCTGGTGAACACGGACCATCGACAGCGGTGAGTATATACATATACAATTTACGAATGTTTGTGTGATAACCAGTGGCAGGGGGGTGGCCAAATGTGTGAAGTCATTTAAGTACTGTAAGAGATTAAAAGGGCTAAAACTCTGAACATCTAGGAGACATATCTTCCTGTATCCCCACAATAGGTTAGAGAGCATCTCTAAATCTTTCATGACCGTAAATTCTGCCCCCTTATGTTCATAGGTTCTCAGTTGTCACTCTCGTCATCCCAGTCAAAACATTGGGGAGCTTTTGATTTGCGATAACGTAATGATGTCATGTTAATTTAACTGCGCATGTCAGAATGTTGTGTGTTATGTTCTCTCCTGAAATGTGGAATGATTGTCGTGGAATGATTGTCGTCGAATCTCTATTCAGGCCAGAATGAGGAATGTACTGTATTAAACATTGGTGCATCAGCCTTTGTGCTGGTGACTACAAACGCATTGTAAATATTGAATCGATTTAAAGTACTTTAGAATGTAAAACGCATGCGACGACAGTCATTGATGAGCGAATCTGTTCTACGTTCCCTTTCTAAGTTCTCAGTTGAATTCTCCCAATTCTGAATTCGCCACTGATAGTAAAAATCTGAATTAAGATAATGAATTAATGTTAATTTCCAGGTCATAACAATGTAGTGGACACCATTGTAATGTATTTTATCATCAAAAAATAACTTTAATGTACTCAAACAATTGTTTGGAAATAGGTGGGCTACATGGCAACTTAATGCATAATACAGTAGGGCCTACACTACATTGGTTGCAGTATAGTGTTAGTATAGTTATTACAAATTTTCTGCAAAATTGCATAGAAATTGGCCCTTATTTTTTAAATGCGCATTTTAAATGCTTATTAATAAATAATACTAATAATTATAATTATAATAATTTATAACATATCATTATTTTGGTTTCATATTCCACTTCCTGTTTAAGTAATAGTTAAACAGTTTATGAATTTATTTCTCAGACTCCAACCATTCCATAATTAAGAACTTATTTTTAAAAGGTAGTATAAACAGCATCACTGATTGAATAATTGACCTGTGCTATAGGCATGCTGCATACATATGTTGTGACTCACTACCAATTATTAAGTATGCTTGAATAAGCCACTATGTACACACTTTGTATAGTGTTTCATTCTCAGTTATAGTTACTGTTTTAGGTGCTATTTCTTCCTAGTGTCGAGGTTAATTGGATTCAGATGACTGTGGTATTACTGAAGTTCCTCGATTGTAAGATCACTTCTCCTGCCCCCTCCCCCACCCTTATTGGGTTGATTTTTTTTATGTACAGTAGGCTTATATTGCAGGGGAAACCCATGAAAATGAAGATAGGTACTATACAAAAAATTGATTTCCAATCTGATAGCATGTCCTATAATAACAATTTCTTTTATAATAATTTTTTTTTTCTCTTATTTTCACATAATTACTTAATAGTGACTATGGTACAGTATATTACAGTAGTTCCTCAATTTTTAAGCTCATCCCTATAAACATTAAATTGGACCGATTTCAGGGTGAATAATAGGCTTATATAGATGAGGAAACCCATTTTCAAAAAAATAATAAATGTAAAAAAAAATGATTTTCAATCTGATATTATGTCATATATACAGTACATATGACATAATCTGATATTATGTCATATGTACTATATAACAATTAACATTAATGAATAATTAATTTTACATTTTTTGTTTAATTAATTTTACTGTAATTAATTTTGTAGTTTTATATTTTGTATTTTTCAGTTGAAAGTGTACTGAGTACAAAAATACAGTAAATATTAAGTTGCGTTTGCTACCTGATAGAAACTTACAAGGAAAGATTTTAAACATTGTGTTAAAGTTTAATATTTCTTATCAAAGCAAACAATTTTCCTCATCATCTGATATCTTTTGTAGTTTTATATTTTGTATTTTTCAGTTGAAAGTGTACTGAGTACAAAAATACAGTAAATATTAAGTTGCATTTGCTACCTGATAGTAACTTACAAGGAAAGATTTTAAACATTGTGTTAAAGTTTAATATTTCTTATCAAAGCAAACAATTTTCCTCCTCATCTAATATATTTGATATCTTTATTCTGCTTTAATTTATGACCTGTTGTAACAATGGTAAATTTTTATGACAGATATGAATAATGTACAATATACCAGCTGTTGTCTTGTTTTTTAATGTGTTTTGTTCTGTTTTCTGTGTAGAATAAACCGAAGGATATGGAAGGCTATGTAGGATTTGCCAATCTGCCTAATCAAGTGTATAGACGATCTGTAAAAAGGGGATTTGAATATACTCTAATGGTAGTAGGTAAGTCACTATAAATAAATACTCTTCCATAATCATTGATCTCTATATCTATTTACAAATTATTTTGAATGATTTTATATCTATTTTTTCATTTTTTAATTTAATTTATATACTGTAGTGTTACTCTACCGTGCAGATTAAAATAAAAATGAAATATATTGACTACTAAGTACTAAGACACTATCCATGCCTTGGTAGCCTTAAACTGCATGACAAATTTTTCCCTTTTTTAATATTAATGATCATATTGTAAAAAACAATAATTACATTATTAATACTGAAGTAAGTTCGAGCATGGAGGTACAGTAAAACGTCCATTTTACGAACGTCAATTTTATGAATAGTCGATTTTACGAATGGTCTTTGCTCCTGATGACATCATCATCGACCAATTATTACCGTAAATAAAGTCTGATTGCGCATGTTTTACAAAGTGATAATGTAAATTTTTTTAAAATAAAATCAAGTTTGTTGTATTTATTTATTAATAGTTCGATCTTTTCTTCTATTTTTGGTATAATAAACACTATATTAATGTAATAAACCTAACCAGAACAACGAACTACCAACGCACGTGTCTGGTACTAAGGGGTACATAAAATGGACGTTTTAATGTATAGTAAACTACTATAAATACCTCTCATGTTTTGAGTAAGTGGTCAGAGCAATATTTTTTCAACTTTTTTATCAAGTGACTAAAGATGATGTACTGAAAATGTGTTTATATATTTAAAGATTTTCTAAAACCTCCAATGAAACCACTAAATCTAACCATCTTACCAACTTGTCTGCCCTATTTCCTGCACTGCAGCATTACTGCTAAGAAAGATGTTAGATTACATAAAGTTTCCCTAACTTGTGGTCAGTACACGCCTTTGTTGCTTTTTAATGATCTAGAGTATGTGATTGACATTTATCCGTGACCTCATAAACCCAGCTAAAAATACTGGTCATCTGGCCTTGATTTACACCAGATGATTTAATGATCGAAATATATTATAAATGCTGTGCATGCAGGTATGTCTTGGCCTGTACTGTACTGTATGTAGTCACTGAGTTTGAATATTGTTTTGATACAGTAAGGGCCCGTTTGAGTGAAAAAATATCCGTGCGATTTTCCAGTTAATTCACCGGTACACACTTTCTAAAACCGCTCGGACACGCGTCCGTCTCTTACCATCTGGATTATCCGCGACAATTTTGACCACCAAATTGCTGGGTAGAATCGTGTATGAGATGGCCTTGGAGCCGGAGACGATGATAAATCAACCTTAATTGCTTTGCCAAATGGTTCATCCACAGCAAGTACCCGCTGTCGTCGCGCTCTTCTTCGCCTCCTCATGTTCACGGCGAAATCAAAGTTGGATTGGACAGTAAATCCATCCATATAACATCGCATCATTGTAGCCATAATGGTGGCTAGTAGCATAGCTACGAGTGTTTTTAGAACTTAGTCCTGATCCAGGGAACATAGATGTGTATAAGAGACAGGTTCCCGCGTATCGTTTAAGCAAGCAGAAGTAAACAAAGAATGGGTTGATGGGATTGGTGTTTCTGAATGACCTTACAAAATTACTTCCGGAATAGTTTCGTTACACGGTATTCGACATGAGCTAAAATTTGGTCGAACGGCGGACCACCCGCTGTGTGCTCGGCGTGATTAACCGGTGAATTCTCCGGAATACGGTTTGCGTTTTTCGCTCGAACGGGCCCTAACTGGCTGATTTGAAAGAGATGAGAAGAAAGGAGATTTGTAGGAAGAGAATGAGAAAGTTGTTTCAAAAATTGTAACATTCTTCATTGGAACTCTATAGTGTAGCACAGAGATAACAAAATAACTCTAAATCTACTGTGGCATTGTGATTATTCTGTCAGTAAATCAATCAATCAATCAACTTTATTTTGCTTAATAAACTGTTTGGATTAATAATAAATACAACCAATATTAGAATGTTAACAAAAATATTTATGGATTTATTTCTGAAATAAAATAAAATATTTATAATGAAATACTGTATTTGGAAATATGTCTACACTCATAACTTATATCATCCATCATTACCATTACCATTTAAAGAAAATTATTCATGACAGTCAATCACTATCAGTTTCAAGTTAGACGGATTATACAGGAGTCGTCAGTGCGTCTCCAAAATGATAATTAAAATTAAAATTCTTCAGGATAGTCTAGTTTTTTTTTTTTTTTAGTTTACTGAATATTTGATATAAGACAACATTGCAGGTGTATTGACGGTTTTCATAACAAAGTTTGAGTTGAATAAGCGGTCATATTGTTATTTAACGTTTGATTAAACAAGATTATTAGTGTAATTTGAATATATGGTGCTTTAATGCATTCCTGAAATGCTGCATAATTATAAGCATGTCAAGGTAATGTCAGTCGCTGGGACAGTTTAGAGTTGACATCATAATAATCTTGAGTGAAGTACTGTACAGTACATTCCAACACCTCTGTACTATAGCGCTGCTGTAGTTGGAGAATCCCAAGCTTTGTAGCGAATCACTGAGATGCAGATCTCAGGATGTTTTAATTGTATCCGTGAGTTGAAGGATGAATGTGAGCAGATTTTTTTTTTTACATAGTAGGATTTGTCAGATCATTAAGAAAAGAAAACTTTAACTATTACTATAAACTGGACTTCTTAGAAAGGGCAGGCGGGTTGTCGGAGGG
The DNA here is from genome assembly GCF_011630105.1 of Anneissia japonica. NCBI lineage: Eukaryota > Metazoa > Echinodermata > Crinoidea > Comatulida > Comatulidae > Anneissia > Anneissia japonica. The sequence continues at coordinate 2,497,123 of NW_022737223.1, read as the reverse complement.
TTTCCATTCAAGTTTCCGAACCTCATGGTCGGAGTCCGAATCGCTGACCATGCTGCAGTAACCACAGCTTGCACTGTTGACAGGTTGCGAAGTGGTCTTTGCTATGCTGAACAGCGCCTTTGGTGCGAATACTTCATGGCTTATATAACAAAAATTAAATTATTATGGCCACCTATCATATTGATCAATGGAAAAAAATATACCCTGACTTCATATTTCTTACCCTTTACAGTATCATACATTTTCATCCTCGTGAAATAATGTGATATTGGTATGTCAAGTCACAACCAACTTTACCAACACTTATTCTAAATGTTGCAAAACCATATCCTGAACCACTTACAATATGTAGCCAATGAGTCTACTACTATATTCTATTTTATTGTTATACCAGTCCAATTGAAACATTTGTCACCAAGTATAGTGGTACTTAAGGTCAAAACCCCCTGTAGGTATGCGTCCAGGTTCTGTTGTCATGGTATAGTTAAATAGAAGACCTTGTAAAGTTGTGTTTAAACTATTCTGTTCTGTAAAGAACAATGTAAGCATACTGTACTACTAGTCAATACCAAGATTTTAGGCCAAATAAAAAAAAAATTCTAGTTTATTGTCCCCTCACGCATTCATTTTCCCTGCCTCGCCCATTTCTTTTAAATCTTTTTATTTGCTTTATTTTACAAAGTGTACGAAATTCTGGCTAACTAACATCAGTAAACTTCCTCGTGATCGTTTGTGGTTGGGGATTCATTATGGTACGAATCATGTCTAAGGCCAAATAACATAAATTCCTTGTTTGCCGTCCCCTCCCTAACCATTTTTTGGGCCCACCATCAATTTTATTTGTTTTTTGTTACTTTTAAAATTGTTGGGTTTTCTTACATCGAAAATGCAAAAATTTCAATTGCTGACACATTTTATAGCAACAGAAACAGCAATAGAAGCAATGACAAAACTACAGTATTTTTTACAACACATTTTGCTATGCAGAGAACATTATGGCATTTTTTGACAAACACTGGAAAATAAAAAATACAGTATCAAATCATAAGTGCCTCCCTCACCAACTTTTTGAAAAACCCAGGACAAGAAACAATGATTTTTTTTGTTATTTGGCCTAATCCTTCTTTTAGTTGCTTTCAATGTCTACTTTGGTAAAAGTGAGAAAGTAGTAGCTGTTCCCCATCGACCATCTTGGATTTACCATCTCAGACTAAAAAAAAAAAAAAAAAGTGTCATCATTCTCCTTTTTTTCAAAATATTAAGACTGGAAACTTTTTTTTTTTTACTTGGCCTTAAAGGCTTAGTAGTGAAAAAGGTCAATCCTACAAAACAGATACAGTATATCTTTGTGATAAATACCAAATAAAGCTATGAATTATAGAAAGCATTAAGATTATACTGTACTTTGACAACTATAAAATGAATAATTTTTTTCACATGGAATACAACCTAACATCCACAGGCTGAGGCTGGTATCAAACGTATAGATGTTGGACTCTGTAAATCTATATAAATTGTTGTATAGTACCCATTTAATTTGTACAGTAGCTACAGTAATTCATAACAGGAAGGTGGGCGGGTAGAAAGAAAGTTGGTTGTAAAAGCCTTGTCTCTAATGTACTAGTTGAAGCTCGGAGAACATCTGTTTTTATCATATCTCCCAATGCAATATTCCATTGATTTTTTTCCTGCTCTGGCCGGAATGATCATTATTCTGTCTGCCATATGAGAATATCCAGGAAACTATGGTTGTTGTCACTTAGGGATGCACTAAATTCTAAAGCCTTGTCCAGACTGATAAATATTATTTGACAAAAACATGTGACATGCCTAAATATGGTAATGATGACATCACATCATGACCATATATAGGCACTGGATGACTATTCTTTGACAGTTTTTTATCAAAGAAAAATTTGAGAGTGTTTTTAGAACTTAATCCTGATCCAGGGAACATTATTCAGCAAAACTTAATTGCTTTTGTCAACTTCAACCCCTGTGCTTGGGATGCACCAAATAGATTGTCCGGACCTGGAAAACATCAATGTCATTGATCGAGAGACACTCAACTTCAGGCCTATAAAACAAAGTACTAGATGCTACAGATGCACTAAATTCTTGTTTTGACCCAGAGAACATACATCTTGTTGCAAGAATTAATCGTTGTTATCAAGTTCAGGCATATAGAGATGCCAGTCCATCAACATTGCCTTTAAAGGGCATAGAATGCTCCCAGACCTGATGGTTTATTAATGATCCAGAACCTAGTAGTACTGTAGAAAGCCTTAATCATTTTTCGCTCTACAGTAAGCACTTACTCAGACTTCATTACCAATATAATGTCCAAGAGGTTTTATTAGAATTGAGAATGAATGGTAGCATTAGTGTAAGTTATTGCTTGATTTCCACTTTACTGTGATTAAATGCAAAAAGGAGTACTGTAGGTGTCAAAAAGGTTGTGAAATGTTAATATGCTTATTAAAGTAAGCTTAGTAACATTACAACATAACTTTGCATTCAGATAATATAAAACTTGTTTAATATTACTATTGGTGCTTGGTTGAAGTTTCTTCTCTTGTGCTCTGTATTAACTATTATGTTGAAAGTCTAAAATCTAAGAAATGCAAGTTCTATGTTAAACATTTAAAAAAAAATTATCTACCTCCAGCACCATACAGGCAATTTCATATTAGGAGGAATATTGACATGAGAGGGCTGTGGGGTGGTGAGGGATGGGGGAGTGAAAGTGGGTGGTGCTTGATGATTCAGAAGTCATAGCTGGCAAAATAAGTTTATGGTATATAAGATATAGTAACTACTTGAGCATAATTTTTTTTTTTTGCTTAAAATTTCTAGAGTTGTTGTTGAGCCCCCATGCCTTTTCCTCATAAAATACACCAATGCTTATAGTACAGGATGGAAGTGATGCTTTTCAAGTCTGTTTTTAGGCTTAGTGAGTTAAGTCAGTGAGGAAATATTCTAGTTGTCACAGACTTGGAACCCACAGTTCAGAGCAAGTACTGTAGGCCTATTCCTAATCTCCATTCAAGCCAGTAAGATTTCTGGTTTCCCCCCCCCCCCTTTACTGTGCTCCATCAAGCTGTACCTGAGCTGTTGTCACTAAATTCCTAGCCTACTATACTATTGTTGGCCTAGAAGAATAAAAATTATGCTTGTATTCCACATTAGCCTCAGGCTTGTGTTTAATAACGCATGAATAGCATCCAGTATAAAACATCAAATGCTCTCTATTGACATGTAATTTGAAACTGTATTATTATTCTTAGGCCAACTAAAAAAATTAATTACCCTTCCTTGCCCACTTTTTTGTTGCTGCATTATTAATTTTCTGTTAGAGGTTTTGATAATCATTATCCAAAGTTGTTGCTAAAATAGGATAATATTTACACGTTTTTTGTTATTTTTTATTTTAGTTTATTTTTATTATCCCTGAACTAGATTCATTGTTGTTATTGACCCTTATCTATTTTTAAACTGTTTATTGTATTTGTTAAACATTGGACAATGTTTCATGAGTACAGTGCGTACTATACAGTATATAAACAGTAGGTCTAAATGTTATCATTGTGCTTTTATAGAAGAGGAGCTACTGTACATAATATATAATTCTCATTTGAAGTTGTTGAATTTCTCCCTTGAGCTTGCTGACAGTAAGGGGTGAACTTGAAGCTAAACCATTCCAATCTCATGAGAGTCTCTACAATTTATTTTCAGCTCAGCACTGTTGCATTATGGGTAATCCATCCTGGGATGTAGGTAGAATTAAATAGGTCAAAAGTCTGCATCATGTTCAGACTGTTGATAGCAAAAAGGAAATTAAGGGTCAACCGTACTGTTAGCTCACCTCAGAAGAAGATGTGGCCTCGGATAAGGCCAAATAGACAGATAACTATGTTTCTCATCCTGAATTTCATCGATATGCCAAGCCTACAGTACAGTATGCACACACAGAGATAGGCCTACTTATTGATTAGAATGATCCAATAAAATTATCTGGATGTCTTGACTTTGTGCAAGAGTCCAGGGTCCCAAGTCCCTCGCAAGCTGTGGGACTCTCATGGGAATATGCACCATTTCCCAGATACCCGCAAGCAAACAAAAATCTCCCGGAAACAACCCTATCCCCTGGAAATTCAATATGTTTCTGGTATGCTTTTAGTATTATTCTTTATCAATCGTCAGGCACAGGAAAGTACAATTAAATTTGTTAAATCAAGAAAGATATCTCCCAGAATTGGTTTCTCCTAACTTGGGACCCCTGCTTATATGTAAAAAAAAAATATTTAAAATAAAAGAGAGGAGATGTATTTTTTATTTAGCCTATAATTTCTACGTGCAATATTACATGCATGCTGGAATTTGATCCTTCTTCCTCTATAATTTAAACAACCATAGAACATCTGACCTCTTCTTTTCCTTTGGGAGTCTTCCTAGTCATATACTGTAGCTATAAATTCAGGGTTGAGGACAAGACAAGCCCCACACTGTACTGCATTGTACTCGAAGTACAACATTTAGGTCCTAATGCTACAGTTACTATACTTGTTGATAGAGAGAACAACATGTTTGTAGCTATAGTAACTTTTCATTAGTTGTAGAATGCGGTATGCTCAGTTTAGAAGTGTAAGGGAAGAGAAAATGTACTGTTTTATTATAATAATAGCCTAATTGTACTGTGCAAAGTACTATAACACTACAGTAGTAAATAGCAAGAAAATGCAATTCTAGTATTCTTTGTGCATTTTAGGCTCCAGAATTACTGTAAGTGTATGCATTATTATTCTACAGCTGCTGTTGTACATTGGGTCAATTGAAGACATTCACCGCAGTCGGCTGCCAATATAGGTCCAACCTTCCTTAAAAAAATTGTTTGGTTTTGGTGTTTTTAAATTTTTAGCCGATTGTGGCTCTTGAAACCCAACCAAAATCTTACCACTTCACCACATTCTTCCATGCAATACAGGGAAAATATAATAAAAGGGAATCATGCAGTATTTGGCAGTTAGAACAGAAAAAAGATATAGTACTGTAAATCATTTCCCTATCAGTGGTACTTGAATATTGCTATTACTTCAGTCGGGCCCAGGAAGGCTAGGTTCACTACTGGAGAAACTGGGTGATGTTGGGCCATTATTAGGATGTTCTATGAAGTTTTATAGCATAGTATAATGCCCCAAAAACCTTGTTCAGTTGTACACTGTGCTAATGAACAATTTAGCGAACTAAGCAGTGAGTTATCTTCACTATTAGTTCCGTTGTTCCTCTCACTATGAATGAGAGTTATAAATCCTTCCTCTTTCAGTCTTGATGCTCTCATTCCAAAGTCCATTTTAAATTTCCCTTTGAAAGAAAAACAGTGTTAAAATTTATAGACCAATTCACCAGCAAATTTGAGAAGGAAATCAATAGTGTCGTCTCAAGCAGTTCTCAATATTAATCGCAAAAGTAGACTTTCGCTAAGCACGGCCAATAACCCTACCGTAACAAAGCCATGTGCATTCGTTGTCGACAATTGATTTTCCTTCTGATGAATGAACTGAGTCTTTCTTGCTATGCATGAGTGAGTATGCATAGAAATTGACGAATCATATTTGAGGAATTGAATATGATTAATCAGGTTGATTTACGCTGCACATTAAAATGTATTGATTGTGCGGTAGTAATGTCGAGGATATCAAATTATTTGTTAGTATTACAGCATAAGAATTCAAGGTTTTGAATAGAATTCGTCCAAGAAATTTTAAGCGATTCAGAACACTACGCCAACAGGAGTAAAAACAAATTTTGATATGTGCATCTGTTAAAACATTTTTAGAAAGACATCCTAAATTTTGGGTATAATTATCATGCACTGTAGGCCTAGAAAAACAAATAACTCATGTTTCGAGATATTTTGAATGTGAATTGTACAGAGTATAATTGTTGCAATTGCCTGATGACTCATTCAATTATGATCAATGTAGGAGTGCTTTAGGTTCCCTCCGATGCTTACATTGATAATAATAATATTATACTGTAGGTTGACTTTCATAAATAAACATGCACTGTGCACATGTACATCCAAGAAACTGATAATAAGGTTGAAAAGTACAAGCTAGTGTTGAATGCATGAGATATTTAGAGAGGCAAGGCTTTCGATGGTTTCCAAGCTGGGCACTCAGTTCGTTGTACGACGGTTGGCTGACGAATTTAACTCCCCTCACTGTGCTGACTGTCAGTGGCAGTCTCAATGGATCGTCATTAAAAACGATACATGCACATCATGGCGTTGTGTTCTTACAAAGAATTGATTTGGGCGCAATGAGTGAGTGCCTAGCTTAAAAGATGCATAAGCAGTGACTGTAAGTTGTAGCTCAATACAACATCATATATTCATTGCCGTTAGTGTTCACAGCCCAGTAAACATGGTTTACCATAATTCATCATCCTAGTCATTTTGCAATCTCCAATTTTGTCAGCATTGGTTGATCTAATTTTAGTAGAGAATAATTAGTATTAAACTGAAGGCTGATTGAATAATAGTTTGCAGAATTATCTATATTAAATCGATAATCGATAGTAATTATGCAAAATGAGAAAGAAGACTTTGTAATTGTTACTAAAATATTACGTTATGTGTGAAAGGCACTAATTACTCCAAAATTGTGAAATCATAAATTTTGAAGTTAGGTACAGTATTGATAAAACCAAAAAAATGTCTTCCTGGGAGAAGGTTACTGAAGCAGAGGGGACATTTGAGCCCCCAAATTTTCCCAGAATATGCTGGTGATTTATGTGGAAGATAAATTTGTTCTTGAAAGGTTTAGGAGAACAGAGCCATGTTAAGTGGAATATAAACTCAGCACTGTATATTTTTGTTATGAGTCATGAATTCAGAAGTACCATACTAAAAAAAAATGTACATGTTTTGCAGTAGAAGAGTAAAACATGAAAGACGAAAAAAAAAGATGTTTTCATTTAGTAAATTGATACTGCCAAAAATATCTTAGCGGAGTAGAAAATAAAATGTTAATTGATGAATAAAAACATGCGAGCATGTCAAGTAAAAATCTAATATAGGGTGCCCTTCATGAACTATCACCAGGACATGAAGAAATGCGATGTTGCAATGTAAGCAGTTTAGTAATCAGATTGATAAATTATACTTTATTTATTTTTAAAAGAATATGATTTCTTATTTTAAACTTTCATAATTGTGGCAAGATAGAAAAATTCTAATGTGAAATGTGTTTTCTGCAATACCATGGATGGAGGAATTGCCAGCTCAGTCGGCTAAACTGGTGATAGCCACTGTGTGTGCTGAACCGTGGAGATCGCTCGGTCCCCGGTTCAATTCCCATCGCTGCTGTCCTTGTGTTTCAGGTGGAGGGCTGAAAAGTTTTTAAAGATTAGACATTTAAGCCGTTGGTCCTGTGTGCAAAATAGCTCATATGCACCTTAAATAATGCAGTACACTCTTTGGAAAAGAGTAGGTGATTGTCTCCCAGTGTACTGCCCAATTCATCAACAGAAGGACCCCACTGGAAATTAGTCTTAGGACTTTCATGTGTTATCATTAGTGTGTATCGTCACACCAAAGAAATCCAATCCAATATGCTAACTGTAATAATGCTTTATTTTAATTTGAAATCATTATCGGTTATTGGTAGGCTCACAAAATGAAACGTATGGTATAAAAAAACTCTTGCTATCAAGTATTTTATAAAGTTTGTCCCATGACATGGTTATCTATTTAGTAATACATCACACACCCCTTTAACTGATGTAACTGGACAGATAAAGTGGTACTGATTGATGTCAGTCCACCAATAATTCTCCATTTAATTAAACTTGCTGAGCTTCTACTATTCTTCTACTGACCTGTTACTCTTGTTATGGCAGGCTGAACAAGCTGCCATGAATGTGTTTCCTTGTTTTAATGGAATGTTGAAAGGCAGCGAAAATGCATTTCTTGGGGAGTTGGCTATGGAATGAATATGCCACTGTTCCTCATATCTGGGGCCTAGGGGGTTTGAGTGGTGTAATTGGCTTGTTTCTAAACAAATAAACTATTGATTGGTATGAATTGCTGTTTTTGAATGGTGGACATTACCTGTGGTAGTAGTGGATATTCTACACCTTAATTTGGGTCAGAGAACTGATTTATTAAATAGGTCAGAAACCATAATTAACAAGGATAATTGCTATATCAATTTAATTATATTATTTACATGGATGTAGTTATGGTGGGTGGAGCCACCCAGCCTTGCAGTTTTCCAACCAGTCTAAAGCTAATTTCATGGCCCTCCACCCACCTTTATTAACCCACTTTTCCATCCTTAAAATTCACTGCATAAGACAGTGCAAATTATTTCTGTGACAGTCTTTTGAAGTGTGTAAAGCTCCATTTTATCCCATACATAGTCAAAATATTGGGGGGGATGATTCAATGGACCATCCCCCCCTTGTCAAATATTGGGGGAGATATATCCCCTCCATCCCCCCCGGGATCTACGCCTATGATAAAGTTTGTTTCCAATGGGGTCCACAACAAACATAAAGACAGGAAAAAATATAAAAAATCAGCATTAAACATTTTCATAAAAGCATTTTAAATAGAACAATTATTAAAAATTCAAATATACTTTAAAAAGGCAAGTACGAATGATAGAAAACAGGAATCAAAGGCAAAATTAACAGTTAACAGAGGTTTGTTAAGGTTTGTGCTCATCAATGCCAAAGCCAGCTATTGGGACAGTCCCACACATTTTTTCTATTGGGTCCACAAAGAATGGGTCCACATTTTTAAAAATGTGTCTGAATTATGCACAAAATGAGTCTACTAGATTTCCACCAGATTTCTCATATTTTGCATAAAAAGGGTTAACTTTTAAGAAAATGGGTCCAAGTTTTTTCATATTTTTGCATAAAATGGGTCAACTTTTAAGAAAATGGGTCCACAGTTGAATTTACGTGTAAAGTGTGTCCACCATGATATTGTCCCACAC
>NW_022737223.1:2468367-2487906 GCF_011630105.1 Anneissia japonica | reverse complement strand
ACTTTTAGTTTGTGACAGCTACAACTTAGTATTTATTCAACAATAATTTGCAAGTGTGGTCCATCAGCCGGAGCTGATAATTAAGGACCCTCAATACAAAAGAAAAAAAAATAAAATAAAAAACAAGTATGAGTAGGGTCACTGTAGAAGCTCCCTCATTGCAGCCATGGTTAGCGCTAATTCTACCACCACCACAACCACCACCGCCACCACAACCACAACCACCACCCACAAAATTGTACTAGAAAATTGTGTTCAACTGTTGCCGAAACAAAATATGATAGGGCCTATCTATCAAGTGTATGGACACAATAAAAAGAAGTGTGTACTTTAAATAATTTTGAATGCTTTTTTCAATCATGCTAAATCAAATCAACGAAAATAAGTGCCAGGAAAGAAAATAGTGTTAATAGGCGTATTACACATCTATTGAGCAAGGCATGATGTCCTGTTTAGTGCGGAATAGTCAAGTGTTACAGTACTGTTCCTACTTGCTGTCTTTTTTAACAGGAAGTTTCATTGTTTTTATCAATGTTTTGTTAGTCCAAAATTTATTTTAATTGACTTTGGGAGTTCATCATTATCTAGGAATGTATTGTGGTTTGCTATTGTATAGACGTTAATCTGTTTGCCTTGGCTTGATATACAGTACCATTGGCAGTACTGAAATTTGTGGGTGTCAGGAAGTTGCATGCTGATCTAGGCCAAGGGCATTCACAAACAATTAATTATTACAATGATAAATGTTGTTACAACAATTTTATGGTTTATTTCCAATGTGATCAGTGTAATAACTATTAAGAACTACTATAAAAGAATTGAGGCCACTATCTAAAGCAGTGCCAAAGTCATAGATTTTAACTTTTAAGTGAATTGTTTTATACTGAAGTAGAATTGTACCTAGGTGATAGGCTTATTCTAATGGTTTATTCTACTTAAGTGAAATACTTAAGTACAATTGTTTTCTGTTGTGCTTCTGGTCCCAAATTTAATTGCATGTAGAATAATACATAGACAACGTACTGTCACTTCCTTGTCACCAAATGTTTATGCCCCAAGTATGATGTATACCTATAATACATAGACAAAACAGTGACTGTATGGAGCCATACCTGTCAATCGGTCCACGTCATGTAGTCTACCTCTTTGCTCTCTTACCTGCGACACTAACATAAACAACAATAATTAATCATAGCAAGTACATTATTTACTATAACACACAGATAGCACTACATATTTAAAAATTATCCATTTTACTTCGTAATGTAGTTGCACTTAAAGTCAGACTCCGGAGGGAAAACATTTTTGATATGTTGTAGAACTGATTTTTCTAAGACAAAAAAAAGTAGTTTGATCAAAAACTGAGCAACGATGAATGAGATACAGATTTTTTAATATTTAAAAACTGGGGGGAAAAGGTGTAAAAATGGGCGGTTAAAAAAAATAATATCAATTTAATTTCATTTATTATAAGAGGTTACTCGCCATGGTCATCCTACTTACTTTGATCCCTCCATAATTGTTTAGGGGTTTTTTGTATACAAATTTTCTTTTGTTTAATCTATCTTTTGCCTCCTACTTATGTGTTAAGTTTCCACCTCTCTAATGCTTCTACTACAAGCAAACTTTTATTTCATAAACCAAAAGTACATTGTTTTTTTTAATGGTTCATTTTATTTCTATTTGAATTGTGGTTAAGTGACTTCCTATGACCTTTGATAGCCTTGTACATAGTGGAAATAAAAAAGTTGAATAGATCCTATCTACTAGCACTGAGCAGTATGTAGGTAGGTGTAGGCCTACCTTTATGTAGTGACTCATATGCTGACTCAGAGTACAGTATGGGTATACCGATACACTATATAGCATGCCAGTCAAGCTACTTGTATTCCATTATCATCCGTCTAAATAAACAATCAACATTAATAATACTATCTATTTAACTTTATTACATTAACATAGAAGTCACTCACAAAATAATCACAATATAGAGTGTTTATATCCACTTTAATATGTAGAATACTGAAATGAAGTAAATGTTTATAATAATTAAATAAATAGACATTATATAGACCGAAAGGTCCACTGATTAATCTCAGATAAGATAGTATAATATTATGATGACATAATTAATGTTGAAATATTGAATCCTGACACGATGGCGTACATTTCGATACTTGGAGTATGTATTATACTATCTTAGACATTATATCTAACAAACTTTAAATAGAGAGAGCATGTTGTTGAAAATTGTTACCATGTCTAATGTACTATACAGTCGCCAAACAAACTCACAACATAATTGGCTTTGGGGTCATTCAACATTAACAACATTTTAACAAGTGTACAAATAGTACGCTAGGGGAAAGGGGGTAGACAAATTTGTACACTTTTACATCGGTATGCATACAAATATTGATTCAAATTAATATGCAATATGTAAAATAATAGATTTTTATGACCAATTTATAATGTAACCATGGATATAATAGACATTTTTAAGCAACCAAGTATAGTGCTTTAGTTGAAAAAATGGAGAATTTTTGTGCAAATTCAACATTTTTTGTACACTTTCACAGGGGAGGGAAGGGGTACCGAAAAAGAGTACTGCTTGTGCACTTGTGAAAATGTTTATAATTGTGAACGACCCCTTAGATAGAGTCAGTGTAAATAGACAACTAAAAATCAGTGTAAATAGATATTATTAACTAAACCAAATAGATAGAACTTATAGGTTTTTATGCCTCAATACTCTTTGTGCTTTCCTAATATACTTCATAAATATCATACTTTTTATGTATTTAAGTTATTAGGTTTAAATTGAAAATTTTGCTTTTCAATTAATTAGGAGCATAAAGTATTAATTTCCATTCTTTGCATACGGTAGTTACTAGGCCTATCTTAAACCCTTAAATTGGCTGGAAAATAGTTTAATGTCATACGTCTTTCAGTGCTGTGTGGTTATTCGTGAACGCTGCTTATTCGAGCAAAGCACTACTTGGATCTACAGGCTCGGTATTGATTTATTTTCTTAGGAAATGAAATTTAGTAGGAAGGTGTTGAATATATATGAAGTTAAATATAGGTAGAGATAGACTCGTTCTTCCTGTAACAATCATCAGTCTTTCCTGAAGGCTGCTCCAAAGGAGGTGGTTGAATACTTTCAATTGCTGTCTTCAAAAACTATTCATTCTATAAACGTGCTACAATACAAGGTGATCACTATGTACCGTACATTATGATTTCAGACATTTACGAGCTATAAACCCTTCTAAATTCAATGAAAGTAGTTGTTTTTTGAAAAGCTGCAGACAGAAGGGTGACTTTACAGATTAATGTCTGCGTGTACAGAACAAACATGTACTGTGCAAGACCACGCATTTTCAAGCCCTTTACAGTAGCGTTTACAATGATAGATACAGTACCTGTTTCCCCTGTCGCAGTGTCCTTGCATAGAGTACGGTAGTGCCATTAGTTTTATCTACATCTCTGACCAACATTTCTAGAACTTCTGGAAGCATATGTCTCGGGGCATCATGGATTGTGATCAACTCAACAAAACCTCCAGGAAAGAACAGTGAAGTCTCAATGGGGAGAATGAAGATTTTACATTGCTTCACTGAAACTTGTGGAACTCCTTTTCCGAAACTATGAATCTTTCAAATTCACTGTGTACTTTCAAAACAAAATCTGAAAACGTACTTGTACATGGACATGTAGTTAATAATTAATATCCAGTGTAAAACGCCATGAGCAGTGCTTGCGAATGATACCGGCACTATACAAATTGCCATTGTTATTATTATATATAATTTTTTTTTTGTCTTTTGCTTAAATCTATGGTCTCTCATAGTTTGATTTTCTGCTGGTGTGCCATCAAGCAGAGTAGGTAGATTAGCGCAGAGGCAAGAGAATTAGACATTGGTGGGAGAGGGACCGTGAGAGACAGTCTGCTTTGAGAAAACCTACCTGAATAGACCAACTAATTGCTTATTCTCTCCCAAAACACACCCCTGATATTAAAATGGAACAGACGGTTCTGATTACCTTGTCTTTTGGATGGGACTTAAAGCTGTTGTTTCTGTAGTACATTTGTACTACAGTACCTGTGTAACACTACTGTATGCACTATTTGAAAGTATACTGGAGTACAGTACTTTATTGTGTGTCTTGTTAAAGGGATTGCCACTTCAGTTCCCTACTAGTCTTATCCTTGGCCCTGTGCATAAAATAAAAGATAATAATAAAAAAAAAAAAATGGGTTGATGTAAAAAAGAAATATTCGTTGGCAGATTTATAATAGCTCGGGCAAACAACAAACAATACAGAGCGATATTAATAATATAATAAGATAAAAATAATAACATGATCTGCCACAGCCCATTATCTAGAGCACAGAGAACTGAGCATGAAGTGTGATAGTCACTATCACAATTGACCATGAAAGTTTTTGGAAGCACACAGGAAAATCAAATTTTGGGTGCAGCCCTCAGTTTGAAATAAAAAATTGACTTTGGCCCTTTGACTTTCCTATCCACTCGCCATAGCCTAGTGATATTGAATAAAGTTTGTTCCACTTTTTAAATGAAAGAACGATTATTTACAGCGTACTATACGGCTTCTAAAAGTGTAAGTAAATATCGAAGTGGAATTAGTTGATATTGTTAAGAATTGAAGGACGTTCATAATGGCCAATTGTTGCAACGACTTTGTCTGTAATGTAAAATACTGTAGTGGGTCAAGAAAAGAATTTTCAAAACACAAGTTTCACCTACCTGCGGAATTATGGCTTAGTGGTTTCTATTTCTCTCCTTAAGCATTCCAAGGTTATGACACAAATCCCCCTTGACTCACCTCAAAAGTATGTAGCTCACTGATTGGTTCATGACATGGTTTTAGTGCAATATTGACAAATCATATGCTTGCTCTGAGAAAGTTGGGCTTGGCTCATTATTAATATTTGTGAGGTTGTGTAGTTGTGAATACCGGAAGAGTTACATTTTTGCAATTATAAAAATTGTTTTCTTCTAGATTGACGCAAACTGTAGCAGATTCAAAGGCTTCATTTAAAGAAACTATTCAAATTAAAATTTATTTCTATTTGGTATTACAAGTATGCAATAATACTGTACAATAAACCTATTAAAACTATACCTGTATACAGTACTCAAAACACTTGATTTTTATCTTAAATAATGTATAGTAATGTTCAAAGTTCCTTAATATTGCTTGTTCTTTAATCAGTCTTTCGTGTATATATTAAGGTCAATATTTTTGTATTTTTATTGTGTATTGTATTTCCTGTAGCTTTTAAATTGCTCAGAACTTACTTGGATTTAATGATTTAATGAAGTACATCCATTTTTTTTTTGTACATGCAGTGGCAATGCCATCGGGGGATAGGGGGAGGAGCGGTGGCAGAAGACTTAAGCCTCCATCAGAAAAGTCAAGCCCCCACCCGCTGAGCTCGTCGGGCAGTCGGACTAAAGAAAAATTTAAATACAGGCATACGCCAAGCCAAAACATGCCTTCACAGTTGTAGAGTGCCATTTCCGGCCATCCAGAGGTCCCAATTTTTTAAATAATCTCATTTGGGAGGAGGACACCCTCTTCCAAAGCCTTCTCCTCAGGCTTACAAGCTCAAGCCCCGTCGGATAGCTCAGTCCTCCCCCCCCCCCCCACAATGTACCCTAGAGCCGCCACTGATGTACAGTGCTACAGTATCATCCTGTACTGTACTATAATGAAACCAACTTGGTATAAACATTCAGCATGACATAACAGAAACTATAATTTACATATTTTAACAATAATAGTTGAGCAGCAGTGTACTTTAGCACTGAACAGTAAATAGCGAATGTCACTCATTCAAATGGAAGTTTTATTCTCTGTCATATTACTTTTGATGTTTCATTACCGTCCTACTTTTAAAGTAATTTAATTTTAGAATTAATTTAATGATATTTTACTATCATCAAAAAGATTTTTAAATGAGTTATAGTGGTTGGTGACATCAGAAATTTGTGAGCAGTATTTCAAACTAATGAGTTAGATATTGATTAAGTTTCTACTGTAGCATGGTGAGATTACAGTACTGTAAACTTTTTTCTGACGTAGATATAAATTAATCATCTTATTGCAAATGCGCACCTGTCTCTGATGGAAGGAATACACAAGACTCATGTTTTGTTATTGAAAAATATTGCATAAAATTACCATTTGTTATTGATTAGTTATGACTACTGTACTTAACTTATTTCATCATCTAAATTAGATTACTGTATTGTATTTCTTTATCTGTTTACCTGATATCACAATTATGCGCTTACAACAAGTCCAGAATTCTGCTGCCCGTATTATTTCCCTAACACCTTGTCATCATCACATAAAACTAATCTTACTTACTGTACTAAATCACCTTACCCACTATGTTTCTCTTCACCATCTTCGTTCTTCATCTAAAAATCTCTTGGCAGTTCCGTCTCGTAAAGGCAAAGCAAAACTTAAGGTCAACATGCCTTTTCTTTTCAAGCTCCCTGTACCTGGAATAGTCCTTGCTGCTGAACTTTTAAGAAAAATCTTTAAAACCTATATTATAGGAATGTTAACTTGCCTTATTTCCTCACCTAGTGCCTTTGATAAATTTCGGACAAAAAACAAGGACAATCAATAAAAAAAAAAGGAATGTTTCTTTGGGACCCTGTAAGCAAGTTTGTATGGAGTAGTATTTTCAGAACATTTAACGAGGTATAAAGTTCCAACTGAAACTTCAAAGCCAGCTGTCTTTTATTAAAGGAAGTTCAAACTAACCGGTAGGGGAAAACCCCTGATAGAAACAAGGACATAAAGAAGGAGGGGGATAATAATAATAATAATTCCATACTTTTATGGCGTATTCCGAAAAGCCTCAATGCGCTATTACAAAAAGAAAAGAAAACCAGCAGTAAATAATTTTGACTTAAACTACAGTACTTAAACTAAAATAGTAAATGGTCTTCTGTCTCTTTTATGAAGCCTACTTATAACGTCCAAAATCACCTTAGAATTAATATTTTCTACATGAATAGAGTAAAAGTGAGTGCTTTCTGCTGATGAGGCTATGCCTCTGCCTCTGCTTTGTTCGTACAGCTTCAGCGTGTGGTTGTTGTTTAGTTTACACTGCAATCATAATATGAAACTCCTGCCATTTACTTCTGCATGAATAGCCCTCAATGCGTAGATATCTGTATGCGATAAGGTCCTGCTGGCTGTCCAAACCTAGTGTTTAGTGTTCGTTTAATCAGGGACGATAAAGTTACTCACTAAATGAAAGAATAAATGGTGATGTTGCTGGGAAATTAGCCAAAAATATGTGATATATCGAGCATGGTGTTGGTGTATTTATTATTTTATTGTTAATAACTTGACCTGTTAAGTGGAGTTGTATCAAAGACCAGAAGTGGTGCATTATTTACCGAATTGTTTATCCTGGAACTATAGTACAATATTTTTTTTAAAAACGTGCATAATAATCTGGGTTATATAAATTCACCTTTTTACAAAAAAGTACAAGTTTGCATTCCTTAGTTTAATGGAAGTGTAATATTTTTGTTATCTTTTGTCATGTATACTTTTAAGAATTTTCTATTTTCATTTTATTTTTGATAATTGAAAGTGGAGATTTATTGTACTGCACATGAAATCATTCCTGATGATGACATAGTTAATGTCGAATATTGAATCCCTACACGATGGCGTGCATTTCAATACTTGGTGAAATTGTTGAAGTACCTGATATAGAAAGTTGTTTTGCTTAACTGATTAATGACTTATTGTTTCAGTTGCGCATCCATAAGTGGTTGTTCACAATTATCAATATTTTAGCAAGTGTACAAACAGTACTCTTTTTCAGTACCCCTTCCCTCCCCTATAAAATGTACATAAAAATGTTGATTTTGCAAAACCATTCTCCATTTTTTAATGAAGTCGACTCTGATGCTGTATGGTGGCATTATTATAGTTCGTCATATAAATCTATTCAATATTGTATTTTATTTTTAATCAACATTTTTATGCATATATAAAAGTGTACAAATGTGTCTACCCCTAGTATACTGTTTGTACACAGTGTTGATAATTGTGAATAAATTTGAAATTTTAAAATTTTTTTTTAGCATCACAAACTGTATTGTAAAGGTTACGTTTTTAAGGCTAGTGAGCAGGTTTTGTTTTGCTTTTACCAATTCTCTATCAGACAAACTATTTTGTTTCAAGATCGTCAATTGAAAATTGTTATTACAATGTGACGCCAGTTTCTATATTCAGAGCTTTTTTCTCTAAACGGCAAACAAGGTTGCATTAATTTACAAATTATATTAATTCACTTCGAAAAAAACACTATTGCAGCTGATACTTGCTACAGGGATTATTATAATTACTATTCTTTGAGTTAATTATTAATAAAATAAATAAAAATATTTTTGTTTTTGTTTTTTAGGTGAATCCGGTCTGGGAAAAAGTACACTGATTAATTCACTCTTCCTTACTGATGTATACTCAAACCAGTATCCTGGACCATCCCAACGAATGAAAAAAACAACACAGGTAATTCTAGCTTATTTATTTATTTACTGCACTTCAGGATGCATCAGTCCAGGTCTATCAGTCCACTTTTGAATCATCCATGGTTGAGCATACCCCTCGTCTAAAGTCTTCCACCTCTTTCTGTCCGATGTTTCTCTAAACCAGTATTTATTGTACATTCTCAAGTTGTCTGCCCTACATGCCTTTTATACTGCCTCATTTCTTGTATGTATTTTCGTAATGCATACAAACATCCTCATAAGCAATGGACATTGTGTGTGTCTAGGTCTGAAATTGGCCTAGATGCAAATGTATGTATGAGGCCATCTTTGTAATCAAGAGAAAAAATAAATATGCAGCCTCAAACATCAGCATTTCTTTTTGTTTCTAATTATTTATTATTTTAATTCAGATAAAATCATAACTGATAATTGTCTTTTCCTAAACTAGATTTCTAATGGGAAGATGCATTTTTATACTTAGAGATATTAACATCTCATTATCTTTTGTGTATAAATTTCGTTTTTGCAAGTATAAACTGGATACTTAATATTTCAACCTTACAACCTTATAAGGAATACTATAGCATATATATATATATATATATATATTGTTCTTTATCAGTGGTTTAATAGAAGGAAGTCCAGTACTTGACAAGGTCCTCTCACTTTCTGTTTTGTTCTCACGATGTTGAACTGTCATTTGTTTCACAGTTTGAACTAGTATCTAGTTGTTAGGCTGCTTAGATAGGCTACTGTACTGCAGAAGTTGGTCCTTGGTTTGCAGTGGGCGCATATCTTTCACTATAGATCAACAGTTTATTGTCTTATTAATCATGTGCCAAAGTATTAGTTCTGCAAGTGGTCAACAAACTGTTTATTTAATGTTATTTTGATAGTTCATTCTATTAAACAATGTATGCACAAATAACTTTGAAAGGCAATTTCTCAAAATTTTGTTTATCTTGGTTCTAAGACTACTGTACATTCACTTTCCAATAACTTAGGCTTGAAATGTCCAATTTCTATGAATGACCCCTCATTTTAAAGATCACATACTCATTTATCTGAAAATACCAATAACTTGAATTTCAATATTTGCTACAACTTAGCCATTTTGCCACAACATGCCTCATTTGTGTGTGTCTAGGTCTGAAATTGGCCTAGATGCAAATGTATGTATGAGGCCATCTTTGTAATCAAGAGAAAAAATAAATATGCAGCCTCAAACATCAACATTTCTTTTTGTTTCTAATTATTTATTATTTTAATTCAGATAAAATCATAACTGATAATTGTCTTATATTCTGTATAATCTTTTCCTAAACTAGATTTCTAATGGGAAGATGCATTTTTATACTTAGAGATATTAACATCTCATTATCTTTTGTGTATAAATTTCGTTTTTGCAAGTATAAACTGGATACTTAATATTTCAACCTTACAACCTTATAAGGAATACTATAGCATATATATATATATATATATATATTGTTCTTTATCAGTGGTTTAATAGAAGGAAGTCCAGTACTTGACAAGGTCCTCTCACTTTCTGTTTTGTTCTCACAATGTTGAACTGTCATTTGTTTCACAGTTTGAACTCTGTATCTAGTTGTTAGGCTGCTTAGGTAGGCTACTGTACTGCAGAAGTTGGTCCTTGGTTTGCAGTGGGTGCATATCTGGGATTCTTGGAATGGTGGGGGGTGCTGATGGGGTCAATATGAAGTGGGGGGACTCGATGATTAGGCAAAACGGTGCTAGCTCGCAAATAAGGTGGTTTGACGTGATTTTTTTTTGGGGAGGGGGACTGGGGTGCGCCCCACTGCGCTTCCACTACATACGCCACTGCTTGGTTGTAACTTCTCCTCTGTACTGTCAAGCATTGTTTGAACCTGAAGAGTTTGATTGCAAAAAATGAAAGAACTAAATTTTAGGAAATCTTCAAGAAATGGAATTTATGCTACCTAGCACAAAAGTGAACAAGGAGAACGACTCTTTAAAATCAAGTTAATCATACAAGAGTACCAAAATTCAGATAATGAAAAAGTAGAAATTAACACTCTCTTATCTCTCATAGGCCCTAGGCCATTTGTTAGTTAATGGATAATTATTTATATTATGATATTATGATTTTCATTATTATTATTATTTTTATTTATTTACTTACTCATCGTATTCTATTTATTTATTTTATTTTTATTTGTCTTTTCTACATGTTATCGTTAACATTATAAATATTTATTTAAAGAGGGACCCATGGTTAAAGCTTTGCTTTTCGTGGTCTTTCCTTTTCCACCAATTTGTAATTTGTTACTTGTAATGAAAAAAAATTTGGAATAAATTGATTGATTGACTTGTAGTTTTTAATGTCAAAGCAGTCCTACTATATGAAGATGAAATTAGTTTCTTGGCATAAAGGTCATTAGTTTTTGTATTGTATTGTTAATCTTACTGTAATATATTATAACGTATAATAAGGCTATAAGACCTTCTGAAGTATGTGAATTTTAAAAATTTGGTCTTGAAAAACATGTAAAGTTTTTTTCATCACTGTGATTGCTATTGAGGCTCTAAACCATAAGATCAGGTTTTCCCAGCTCTGTCTTAGTTGTTTTTATTCTTAAATGCTCTACAATTTATGCAATTGGTTGATTTTCAACTTTAAAGCTAGCTACCCTTTAAATTTTGATGTAAAGCACTTCCTTCATAAACTGATAAAAGAATTCCTTTTTCCTATTATCACAAACAGAATAAAAGCTAATTATAGATGTATCTATTGATAAGGTTTCACCATCAATATGGCTGATTAAATCGGGCACGCTCCCCTGACTTTTCTGAACTATTTCAAAGGAATTATATTTTTTATTATCTCCGGATCTTGACTGTATGTAATTTCAGTTTATTTTGAACATTTCATTGTGCAAAACTTTGATATAGGTCAGCTTTTGAATGGCTTCTGTTGTGAGAGTTTGTTTCCTTTGCTGTAGGCCACTGTAATGACAGAAGTCTCCTAGGGTAAATTGTACTTTTCTACATGCCATTTAAAACCGCATCTCAATTTTGTAGAGGGGAAGTTTACAAGGAATTCAGTTTAAAAAAAAATCAGTATTATATTACAAAAATCCTAGCAATAAAGGCTGTTTTTTTTTATAGCAACGTGAACCATTTTGTAAATTGAATGGCCGAGCAGTTCAAGCCATACTGCCCTATCAGGGGTGGATCCAGAATAGATAAGTGAGAGCGCTAATTTCAATATCTGCCTTGAAATTTTAAAATTTAGTGGCAAACCGGGAAGGGAGAAATTCCCCCATTCCCCTTACTGGATCCATACCTGCCTATGGCTCTGGTGGTAGACCAAGTCTTTCTTAGGATAAGGAATATAAACCATTTGTCTCATGTGCACTGTTAAAGAACCCAGAGCATCTTTTGGAATGAGTAGGCTGTAACCCTAGTGTACTGTTGTTCATACAGCCCCTGTTGTGGACAGATAAGAGATAACATGGTACCGGTTTACAGGGTAGCTCAGACACGAAGGGCCCTATTTAGGGGTTATTGTACGAGCTAGTCCACACCTCAAACGCTTTGCGACTTCGGTATAAAGCACTATATAAATCAAACTACATTATATTTTTACATCCGCCGATTTGCGGGGGTGGTGGGGATTTTTTAAAAATGGCCCCCAGTATTAAAAAAAAAAAAATACTCGGGCCATTTTTTTCCTGAGCGATTTTTATTGGGTGATTTTTACTGGGTTATATTTTTGCAGCATACAGTATCCTACTGTACTGTAAACAGTGGTCATAAATATAACCAGTACAGTGCCTTTTCGCCTTTTCAGTTGCCTGTCTATTTTCCTGGTCTTGTTACAGCAAGGTCAACAAGATAGAATTCCAGAACATAAGCTCATAGGGAGGGACCTTCTAAAACTTCCTGTCAAGATTTACATGTCAAGTAGTAAAGACAGTCAAAGATGCCCTTGCATTCTATCCTTCAATTACCCACTGCTAAGAAAATAGAAAGTTGCAAAAGTTTAAATAGGTAAATACTGTTACAACGTGGTAACAGAATCCTTAGTAATGAATAAATTGTTACTGTTCACCATGAAGACTGCTTGAACAGTTTCGATTTTAAAGATTTAATTGTATGATTGATACATTTGACTAATCACTACATATTTATTATACACTTACTGGTAAAATACAGTACTGCACTTATTTATTATGACTATTTTAACCACTGGGTATTGACTGAATTTTTATTGGAATTTAGTCAAACCACTTCATTCATTCCAAAATTTTAATTTATTTCTTGGATAATTGATAATAAATTATCTTATAACCTTCTCTCTCTTTATTATTTGTTTAATTATCTTAATTTATCTTACCTTGGAGTGCACTAAAAATTCTGATAAAATTTTACCCTTTTGGAATAATAATAAAGGACAGTGGCAGTCCATGTGATTTCTGATAGAATTCCTTTGGCATGAAACACTCCAACGATAACCCACAAATGTCCTAGGATTTCAAGTTGGGGTCTTTCCTAGTGGGGAGATTGGGTAGTAGTACACCAAGAAACAATCTCCAACTCTTTATTACCCAAGAGTGTGCACACAGGACCAAAAGCTTAAAATGTCTCATCCAAAAAAAAAAAACCAAAAAAAAGGGTACACTATAAAGGAAACTTGCATTTCAGCCGAAGGGATGGGAATTGAACCAGGGATCTGACCAAGATATATCCACGGTTCAGCGCACACATTGGCTACCACCAATTTTACCGACTGAGCTAAACTGCTTTCTATCATGGCGATGGATTTGAAGATCTGTTCATTTCAATAATTAAATAATTAATAAATTTGATCCACTAGATAAATTTGGACTTTATACCTGTCTGTTAGTGTCAATAATCATTGGTAATGTATGCGTAGTGATGGAGATGAAATCCCTTGGGAATAAGGATAATTGGATGGAGAATCATTAGTAATCCATTTAATATACCATTGGATAAATCATGGGATGAAAAGATATATTTAAATCCCAGTTATTATTGACTAATTATTATAATATCCAATTATTATTAAATAAAGGTCTTTGGAGGATCTTAAGGAGTAGCATCAGGTTTAGCGATAGTTAGCATATCAAAGGGGGGGAGGAGGGAGGGGAGGTGTACATCCTTTAAAAAAAATTCCATGTGATCCTAGGCTTCGTGCCACTGTCAATTTTTTGAACAAAAGAATTACTCTCAAACAATTATATCACCTTATTCTTCAAGATATCGCCCCCAATTAACCTTCATGCCCCAAAAACCCCATGTTCAAAAGATACATCACTGCCTAGCTGAAATTGGTGCACTGTGTACTTAACGAGAAATGACAACAATTAGTCAGTCGGTATGTCCTTCGGTGGAAATTTTCCATGAAATAATAAATTTAACAGTAAAATATACGAGAAATGTAAATTATGCAAATTGGTTGATTCAACAGCAGCTCATACAATAGGAATGATATTACCAAGATATGAATTATTCCAAGGACACATGTAAAATTGTGCATAGAAGTATGATACCTTAAAATCAATACATTTAATGTCAGGGAAATATTTTAGTAAGATGAATAAAGTCAAGCAAATATTTTTTTTCACATCTAACTCCTGTAAGAATATTTATTTGTTAGGTTTAAAAAAGATTAACCTTCTAGAGATATTTTTTTACTTTGGATCTTTCGGAAGCATCGTGTTGTCTTTGTCAGCTATTTAATCGATAACTTTTTGGTTGTCACCTGATTGTGTCGGTTCATTTGAACACCAGGGAATTATAAATTGTCGGGTCGAGAATGACTCCATATGGAGAGAATAGCATGCTGTATGTATTTTACCACTAAAAAAAAAAACTATACTTAAGACATCCCCTCCCTCCCCCCTCCTCCAGACAAAATATGTCCAGCTTCTTCAATGTGTGGTGCTAGATGTGGTTGTTTTTAATGGTGCCTGCCATTTAAAACAGCCACAAAAAATGATTTAGGCTTACAAAAACTTGTGTACAAATTGTCTGTCTCCAAGCAGTTGCACCATCATGGAAATATGAAAATTTGCCTGCCAATTTTTTTTCTGAAGCATTTGATGAAAGTTAGTGAGATTTTAAAGTTGAAGCCCTTTTATGGAGTACGTGTGTTAATTATGAGTATTGTATTTTTTAATAAAAGATCAAGGCTGTTTAATACCACATTTCACAGACCACACAGATCACAATGAAGTAGGAGTGGCCAGAAGAGGAACTGAACAAAATTCAAATTTAAAGGGACGACAGCACTTCAGATTGAATACAAGATTATAAAAATATATTTGGCACCAATGCCAGTATATTAGGACTACAATTGAAGTTATAAAATGAGATTATGAATACCGGAACAAATACTTAGTTAAAGGAACTACACTTAAGTTATTAAAACAATATTATTTCAAATTTAAAGGGACTACACTGGCTGCTGTCTCACTTCATTACCTGAACGGCTTGTTTATTTTTTATTTTATTTATTTATTTTCTGTTTTTCAATATGATTCGTGGTCTGACACTGTCAACGCCTTGAGACGATTTTATTTTGGAGGGTGCTCTACGAATATTCTACTATTACCAAAGTATTAAAACAATATTATGAAGAGTTACACGAAAAATAAAATGAAAGGAGAACACCTAGAAGAATTAAAAACATTACCCACCATTACTGAACTGGAGTTACTCACTTAGCAATCAATTCATTCAATTATCTTAAGTAAGTAATTAAGTAATTCTTTTTTTCAGATTTTACAACTCTACATGAAAATCATAATTTGCAAATATATCTATTAAATATTAAAAATAACTATTAAATATCTCAAACATAAACAGACAAAATTCAAATTGATTAGTAAATTTTGCTTCACTCTAACTCACAATCTAATGATGAGCCTGTTAGACGGATGTAAGTGGGCGTAGGAAGGACGTTGACAGAGACGAAGCACATAACATCTCTTATTACCTACTGTACTGTAGTCATTTTGAACACCACTCATGATGGAACTTGCAAACAAATTAGTAAGAATGTAGGCCATTTATGCAGTGATTGTTTTCCTTCTACAGACGCCATCGCTGGGGTCTTTCGGTGGGGATTCTTGCGCATCATCTGCTATATAAAGTGTATCTATTCGAATTATAGTACTGTACATACATTATCTGGTTTCCTTTGTAATTTATTATAATAAATACTTCACACCACTGTACATGGATGTGACATGAATGCTTGGAACCCAAGCAGGTCCCCAGCAGTGGCATCGCCAGTAGAGAACACACGCCCTTTGATAATTGGATTTTTTTATGTACAGCAATACGGGGTAGTGAATATTGCTTTTGACTCCCTTAAGTTCGTAATAATTTGCATATCTCCAACATGAATACCATATTAAGCAATCCTATTACATAAAGTGTTAATAATCAAAATAGACTGCATAATATAAATGCATGTGAACATACCATAGTAACTGATAAACCATAAAGATTATTTTTCAATTGGTTGGTATTTGTCCATGATTCTCTTTCTTTTGAAAACTCATTCCCCTGTACTGTATGTTTTCTCCAATAATTTGGTCTTTATGAAGAATATAAACTTATTTCTCCAGGTCTGCTTAGCTCTTTCCATATTTAGCTGTTTAATATGTGTTCTTTTAAACGTATGGGTTAATTCTTTTTCATTTTGCTGAGATTTTGTTAATTTCATGACAAATGGAGTTAAAGTATTCAAGTGACTGACTGACTCTGGCCAATGTATTTGTATCGACATGCTAAAATAGATACAACATGAAGAAGTAATCAACGGACCATCATTACCACCATCAATTGCAACATCAAAGGTACTCAATGATTGGTCAGGAAAGATAATTATTATTATAGATGGTATCTTTCACCCAATTGAAAGACTTGTATGTAAGAAGTCATCAAAAAGATTGGTAGGGCCCTCTTTAACCCAAACATCCTCTTTATTACTAAGCCTGTATTTTAGGGATCATATACAATACTCACATCCTTGCTGAAATGCATACATTTTGTTCTAGTTATCTCTAAAATACAGTACTGGTATATCATTTCTTTGATAATAACTTCAGGAAGATTGATTCTCTTCAGGGATCAAATTTTTTTTGTTTTAGTAAATCCAATTTCGTATTGATAACATGATTGGATACAGTATTTTGTTAGCTTTAGTATGACTTATTTAAATAAATATTTATTTATTTATATAAATATTAGAAAAAATGTTGATATAAAATTATGTAATGCCTACTGTTATTAAGATCACAAATATATTAGTTGGCTTGATAAGACAAGAAATTTTGTAGCATTTCATAGTAGTTATGGAAGACTAGGGAGTTGCTCGCTGGAAAGACATATCTTAAGTAAGTGCCGTCTCTCATAACATATTGCTTAGAGTAAAGGCAGCTATACTGGTAGTCAAGATCCCCTGAAGAGAAAGAAAAGTGTATTTCATTTTGATAATTATACAATCTTAAATTAAAATTACAGTTGTTACAGTTGCTGATAAATCTGAAATTTAAAGCTAGGCTCCAGAAGAAAACAAATTTTTGATATGAGACTGATTTTTATGAGACACAAAAAAATAATAGTGGTTACGCCCCTTTTCCCCTGTTTTTAACTATTGAGAAATCTGTATCAGTTGTAAAACATATCCAAAAAAATGTTTCTTCCGGGGCCTGGCTTTAAAGTCAAGATTCTAGTTTCCATGTTGTGATTCCTACAGGAATTTTTTAGCTCACAAAACCTGGCTTTAAAACAACAACTACAGTATGAAGTAAAGACCATTACTCTGGTATTCCTAGAACTTGAGCTTTAAATTCCTTTCTGGTTGAGTGAGCATCGTAATTAAATCCAGTACTGTTACTGACAACCCACTGTCTTGTTTCAGTTGAATTGAGGTTTTGTAATAGGCCCACCTACTGTCTTTTCTAGGCCTTGTAAATTGTACTTGTCTTTAGAGTTGAGTGTATACTGTGTTAAGTGCTTGATATCTTAATTGAATATAAATTTTATCAATAAATATAAATATGTACATACTACCTGGTAAAAAAATTATTTTTCATAAATTTACCCCAAGTTGGCCTTTGCAGCATCTTAATTTTTAATTCGATTGTATGATACTATCTATTGAATAATAAAGATGATAGGCATCTAATCAACAATAACGTTTCTATTTCTAGTATCTCAAATCTAACTTTTTCTCGCTATTAAGACAAGTGATAGACCGCTACATTGCATTTTACAGTCCGTTCCTTATAAGGTATAGGCCGAAACAGATTAGGTTTGCTATCTACTCGAACTCTAGCATTGAGTGATTAAAGGATAAACGATAACACTACAGACTTCCTCTTCACTAACTTTAGCTATGTTATAAGGAGAGAAGTAGATTATGACATAGTCACATATGATTTCTATTTATATATCTCTGATTGCATTTGCTGTTGGATTTTTGTAATTATTTTCTCCATAACATAGTTACTGTATGCTCTATGATGATGAAAGACATGCTAACAAATCTATTTTAAGCAGATTATCTACTTAATTATAATATCTATATTTAAAAAGTTCTTAAGGTCAATATTTTGCAAAAATATAAGCAAAATATCAATTAGTTATTTTTTATTTGTCTTTCAGTACCTTTTACTTTTAACTTAAGGCCAGGGCTCAGGAGGAATTTTTTTTTGATACAGTATGTTGTGCAACTTTTCTAAGACACAAAAAGCATATTTGACAAAAAAACTCAGAAGCAGTGAATGAGATACAGGTATTTCAATATTTAAAAACTGGCTGAAAAAATTTGGAAAAATGGTGGTTAAGCCCCATTTTCCGCCAGTTTTTAAATATTAGAAAATCTGTATCTCATTCACCGCTTCCGAGTTTTTTTTGTGTCAAATATGCTTTTTGTGTCTTATAAACATCAGTTGTACAACATATAAAAGATTTTGTTTCCTCTGGAGCCTGGATTTAAGTGAGGAAGAACTTAATAAACCTCTCTATTATGATAAAGTGTTGTTGCTAAGCCCTGTAACTAGGGGTTACTGTTTTTATGGTTTAGCTGGACCCTTTTTGAGTGAACGCTCCTAATACAAACCACTCCCTTTGCATAAAAAATCATGTGAAAATGATAATTTATGAAATTCATAAATGCTGTACCGGTAATGCTTCTGCTTTAAGGGGCTTGCTCCCGACCCCAGCAAGTTTCTAGGTTCCCCTAGACCTTTGGCTGCCTTAGGAACCCCCATTGAAGAAATCCAGGTTACGGGCCTGTGATTATGTTTGTATAAATTTATGAACAGATTTATAATACAAAATCGGATGGAATTGTTGAACAATATTTGTGACCACCAGTGATTTAGTTATAGCTTTCATATGAAAGAACCTGGTAATGTTTTCTCAAGATAAAAGCAACATTAACTGAGTTATGACCAGGCCATGTACTTCCGTGCTTATTGCTTTTTAATGACAATTATATTATATTCTTTGATTTTCACAAATTACAAATGTAGATCGAATGAATTAGACTGACAGATGGTATGGTTCTTATGAGTTTAAGTATCTAGTGTTTGGATTGGTACATCTTGTTTAAGTTCTTAATCTCAACCAATAATACTGTATACACTTTATTTACATTTAATATAACTTCATCACCAAAGTATCAGTCAATAGTTACTGTGTACAGACATGGTTCATAATGGTTATATTTAATCAGTGCACCGCTTTACAGCCAATTCCATCATAGAAAGATTAAGGATGTTTTCATTTTGTCAGTAAACATAAAAAAAAGATGTGTAATGGATCACCATAGTATGTATGAAACTGCCACTTTATTATAATATTCTAATAGTATAATATAATATAATATATTATAATAATAGTATAATATAATATAACAATAGTATAATATAATATAATATAATATATA
>NW_022737223.1:2466320-2468348 GCF_011630105.1 Anneissia japonica | reverse complement strand
CTTCATATCTTTAATCGCTACAAATCTGTTTCATATGACCACACAGGGCCTCACTCATCAGGCGAATTGTAAAGCATGAATCTATATATATATTGTGCCGATTCCCAATTTAGAATACTGATCAAAGGTGATAAAAATGTAGTGTACTTTTTTTAGTACAATCAATCAATGCATTGTATGTTGTCCATTAAGAAATTCATTTTTAAGTGTGATTGTCAAGGTAGTACATAGTCGTTACAGTTGGTCAATTATGCAAAGAAGATACTTTGTTTCCATGTCATTGACCTTTCCAACATTAATGATATAGCAAGGCATATGGAATATGGTTCATTGAACTTGGTAAATCTTTTTCTCGGTATACATGTCTGTTAAATTAATTTAATTTGAGTGGAGCTACATTAATTATAATAAAATCAATAATTGTAGGTTTGTCTGCAGTAGGCATAGTGATTTTTGTGGTCCTCTTTAAGCCCCACCCAGTGCTATGCTGCCATCATAATTCTTTGGTCTTTAGAGGGGAATGGGATAGATTGGCTTTCCGAAGTGTAAAATTCATTGCCGTCAGAACAGTTCTCTAGAAGTTGATAAACAACTAAAAGAAATTTACCTTTAAGAGTACATTGCACTTTTCTGGCTCATCTTCTTTCCTTAAGTGCCGAGATATTGATTAGTATTCTAATACTATCAAGACACGCGAGCGTTGATTATTTAATTATTTTTAGACTTACGCATAAATAATTTGAATTCTCATGCACCAAAGACTTTAATTGCGAGAATTTGATTTTTATCTCTAATGGGACATGGACAAAATATGAAGATCTGTTTGGAAAATATTCTTTTTCTGCATATGGGTAGATTTATATTAATTATAAAATAAGTATATTTTGTATTTTAATACTGTAAGTGTAACCAAAACCTAATTGTAGTAAATTTCGGTTGTTATCTGCAAATTTATCATTATTTTTGTATTGTAATGTATAAATGATTGATTGATTGATTGACAAATTGATAAATATGTACAGTAATTCATTAGCTAAAAATGCTAATTATCTTTTATTTTGTAGGTTGAAACGTCCAATGTAATCCTGAAAGAAAATGGAGTCCAGCTGAGACTAACCATCGTAGACACACCTGGATTTGGTGACCAAGTTGACAATAGTAATTGGTAAAGCCAACATCTATATTATAAATGTCAAAAACTGAGCAAGTTCTTCTGAGACCGAACCTATTATATCAGGGGCGGATTTAGGGCAGGGCAATGGGGGAACATTTTTCACCTACCATCTTATATTTTTTAACAGAAAAAAAACACAATTATCTGTATAATTATATTAAATGTAGACCTATATGAAATTGATTCCCCCTCATTAAACAAATTCTGGATCTGCCCCTCTAGGCCTAAAGAATAAAACAGTTGTTTTTTGGTTTAACAAGCCATGGCTGATGTTGCTTCGCAAGCACTAATCACAACCACTAATCCAATGACTATACAGTGTATCATTTCCTTACAATGGCGTTACCTAAAGTATATTTCCCTTCTCATATCTAATTATCTGTAATATCGTGAATTTTGTCAAGGTGATATTTTGCCAGGGTATGGTATTCATTGTTCATAAGTCATAACGCATTGTTTGTATAAAAAGGTCTTTTTGCTGGTGAATAAAATAATGATTATAATAATACAAAGGCAGTGTGGCAAAATACCGGGTGACAATGGGCCTAGGGTGGAAAAAGGCTGGGTGGCAATGGGCCTAGGGTGGAAAAAGGGTGGGTGGCAACGGGCTGGGTTGCAAAAGGCTGGGTGGCAACGGGCTGGGTTTCAAAAGGCCAGGTGGCAACGGGCTGGGTTGCAAAAGGCCAGGTGGCAACGGGCTGAAGACCCATAAGAATACCAAACGTCTATAGTTAAATATAGATTTTTATGTATAAATGGTATCTTTAATTCGAAAATACCAAATATATATATATATATATATATATCATTGTAAATCCACGTGTGTTCTTCAAATTATATATAAGTCGTTGAAA
>NW_022737223.1:2453603-2465934 GCF_011630105.1 Anneissia japonica | reverse complement strand
AAACGTACGGTCGCTCACAGTGTACGTACTGTCTCTTATACACATCTAGATGTGTGTAAGAGACAGCACATATCCCCTTTCTTAATAATAATAATAATAATAATAATAGTTCATTCTTAAATATACAATAGCCCCGATTCCCGTCCAAATACCCTAATCTCAACATCAAGATACATTATTTATCCCATCATACAGTAATATTAATAGCCAAAGACTCCAAAAAGGTCTCTCCCTCCCTCACATATCCCCTTTCTTAATAATAATAATAATAATAATAATAGTTCATTCTTAAATATACAATAGCCCCGATTCCCGTCCAAATACCCTAATCTCAACATCAAGATACATTATTTATCCCATCATACAGTAATATTAATAGCCAAAGACTTCAAAAAGGTCTCTCCCTCCCTCACCTATCCCCTTTCTTAATAATAATAATAATAATAATAATAGTTCATTCTTAAATATACAATAGCCCTGATTCCCTTCCAAGTACCCTAATCTCAACATCAAGATACATTATTTATCCCATCATACAGTAATATTAATAGCCAAAGACTCCAAATGTCTCTCCCTCCCTCACCTATCCCCTTTCTTAATAATAATAATAATAATAATAATAATAATAGTTCATTCTTAAGTATACAATATCAAAGTCATGAGTACACACACTAATTACCATAACCCATTTCTATGTTACATTTCTATGTTGCAGCAGATCATTTTCAACAAACACAGGCAAACCCCCAGCAATCGTCCCCTCCCCCCCCCCATTTGTATTCCATCATAGTCTATATCAAAGCTGCCTTATGTTGTACTATCATACACATAATGGAATAATGTTTTACAACAAACATAGGAAAGCTTGTGGAATATTGTTTACATCTTATATTCTGAAAATGTTTATAGTTTTAACATCACAATTAACTTATTCCACCTAGAATTTCCAATTGTACAATAAAATGAATTTTAATCCCCTCTTTTTCTATTTGTACCCCTCCACAATGTACCTCAAACCTCTCTTATCATGCACATACCAGAAATAAGTAGAGACAGATTTACAACAAATCTTTCCCCTTCAACTACTCTTCATAGACTACATCAAACCTCTCTTATCTTGTCATATCCTACACATAGCTAAAGAAGAGATAATCACAGTCTCTTGTCAGCTACCATGACATTATTCCAATTCATCAGTGTCCGAATCTGTATCTTACTTCGGTGTGAGTCCAGGTGAATTACTGTCATCATGACATTATATAGTACCATCAACAACCCAGCAGGTGTGCTGGCTTGCACGTGATATATCTAGGTTTTATCATCACCTATAGCAACTTAGCTACAGGAAGATTGTTGTGCTTCCTTGTTCCTGTCAGTAAATAGCAAATGTTAACACTCTTAATACTGTATTAAACATAGGCAATGCTATAGGGATGTTTGCGTTCATCTTTAGGAAATGGTATTCATTTATTGTACACCATTCCAAGTATATTTGTCATCACAATTATCATAATCACTATCACCATCATTTTCACCATCATCATCATTGTCATCTATCATCCATCATTTACTGTACATATTTCCAAATGGATTCTTCTCCTCTATAATAATTATCATCATCATCATCATCATTGTCATCATCATCATCATCAACATCATTATTCATCATCATCATCTTCATCATAAACATTATCATCCATCACTTAGGCTACGTTCAGACTCGGAGATAAGCTAGGCTTGAGTTAAGCCCGGCTCGACGTTAAGCCCGGCTTAACTTTGCCGGGCGTTCAGACTAGCGGATTTAGCCAGGCGAGAATTTGCATAATAATGAACTGTAACCAGGAAACGTGTTTCAAAACATTGCTCTCGCGAAACGTACGGTCGCTCACAGTGTACGTAATTGAATGCTGATTGGTCATTTTGTCACCCGAAGTCAACGCAAGACCCCCCACAACGATTAAAGAACGGCTTAGAAAAGTTAGACACGGTGGCGCGCCAGGCCTAGTTACTATAGGAACACAGCCCGGCTTGAGATAAGCCACCTAGTTCAGACTGGCAGGTGGATAAACCCGGTAAGTTGAGCCGGGTTTATCCAACTAGTCTGAACTAGGCCTTAGTGTACACATACACAAATGGATTTACTATACCATACACCATTGATTACTTGAATATGTATTACCATCATCGTGTATATCTTATTATATATTTCAGAGTAGATAGATAAATTTTCGCAGTTCAAAATGTTTAATATTAAACGATAATCCTTTGTTGATATTCCACATACTTTAAACGTCTTCAGAAAATCTGTTAAGGTATTATTTAAATGAAACCACATTAACTACATTATCATTTATCCTCTCAGATTATGAAAGAGATCGAAAAAAACAAGATAAAGATCTACGAATTCCCAGAAATACCAGACGATGAGGATGACTCAAAGGAAAACAAGGTGTTAAAGGTAAGCACACCTTGTTACACCTGCCCTCATTACTAATATTTGCGATAGTACATCATAAGTAGAGACACTGTTACGTAATGGACCTTTCCGGTGTGTCAATCAAACTTAACTGACCAATCTGAAACGTCCCACAAACACAAACAAGTTGGACATTAGCAACAATATCCAAAGGGCGTGGTTTATCGGAAAGGTCCATTGTTACTCTCATCAGCAAAGAATGAAATTTTTGCAAGAAATATTATGTAAAATATAAGAAACTGCTCGGCCATTAGAACAGTTGTCAAACCTTACTCCAGCATAGAGGCGCATGGCACATAGTATAATAATACGGTTATCTTATTACATTGATTGAAATATATATTTGATCAGTTTCACCTAATAGTAAATATCCAAGTGTAAAGGAAGAAATTTGGACTGAGAAGAAGGCTAATTATTTAAAAATTATACAGAAACATTAAAAATATATTTATCTGTAACAGCCAGGCTTTCTCTTCCTGTAGTTTGTATCAATATTACCCTGATTATTTGAATATATGAATATTTATATCAATATAACAAATATATCGAACATATATATCTAATACTTTATTATAATGGTTAATACTGTTTTAATATTTTTTTTAATTTGAAATTTAAAAAAAATGTGTTTAAAAAGTTGGCTCATCACTATTAACTAAAACTGACCAAACAAAACTTTGCAATTAAAAAAATAGAAAAACCAAATAAATTTTAAATTTTAAATACAATAATACATTGAAGATGGAAGAGAATTTAAATTTGTTGATATTTTACAAAATCTATATTTTATTGAATTATTTATCCTTCTGTTTTCTACAAAATTTCTTAAGATTAAAACTAGATTTTATAATTTTAAGTTACAATTTAAAGTAAAGCCGAATTCACATCGGATCCGAACTGAAATTCCATGCGCTAAACACCAGTGTCCCTGTTCTTACAAACTGGTCCAATTTTTTGATCGGTTTGGTAGACCTTCTGATCCGAAAAATTTGGATTTGATGTGAATGCGGCTTAAAGGTGAGTTTGTCAAGTGTCATGGCGTTTGCAAAACGCATGTTTAATGTTGCTCTTTCTTTTCCTCCCTCTGTTGCATTTACTATTTCTTTGTACCAGCGGAGAAATATGTTGCAGAAAGAACAAGAAAAGACAGTCAATATAAAGGTATACACACCTACGAGTCCCTTGCCATAGAATCACCAGCGCTCTAATATAAACTCACATCTAATCAGTTGGATATTACTACTTGCATGTTTACCATATTTATCATTTGTCGTGTTTCCCCTTTATTATTTTGTCATGTTTGTTTCACTTCATTTGTCGACCTTATCGTTACCACTGTCATTAGGAGCTTTCGATTTGAGATGGCGTAATGATGTCTCGTGCGTATGCGAACACTGAGCTCTTGTATTCAGAATTATAGAGAACGGCGACTCTTTATACTCACACTAGGATCACATTCATCTTGCTCAATCGAAAGTTCCATCGCCCTTTTTTCCCAAAGTGCATCTTTTCTTGCTGTTGTCTACCATAATTGTTTCTTTTGTATTGTATTTTGCTATTATACTTGAATTTGCATCTCATACATATGCATTATCTTACCTTACTGAGTACATTCATGCATATTCATTTTTTCTGTCATTATTGGCTCATGCATAATTCATTGCATATGTTGTTGATAATTTATTTATGGTTAAGTAGCTTACCATGAGGTTATTCTTTGCTTGAAATCTGCCTTCCTTCTACTCTCAACAAAATGTCAGACTGAATTTATTTGCATTTTGTATTATGCAGACTGATCTTTATCATAATTAAAATTATTTCAATGTTTGAAATATTCTGCTTCCTGCATTTTCCAACTTTTTGAATAAAGGCTAATTGCTAAATAAATACTCGTTAATTGGTGATAGTGCTTAAAATACATAATCTGAATATATTAAAATTGGGAAATTTTCACTTTAAAGCTATGCTTTATTATTATTTAATTACTTATTACTATTTTACTTGATTTCATGTATTACAATGCAGGGTTAAATTTTTAATTTGTTTTATGTGGTGTATGGCTTGGTTTGGATAGCATTTAATTCTTCCTACTGCTGTTATATTACATTAGTGCATAATATGGAAACCTCTATTCACTTATGTTACTCTCTTTATTGGATTCAGTGTAATAATCATATTATATGTCTCGGAGGAGTAGTCATTGTCATGCTGCATATATCAACACCTACAGTAGTGGTGTCAAGCTTTTGGGCTGACGTGCAGTGGAGCACTATTCCCCCGGCTTCGGGGACCATGACCAGAAAAAAATATAAAAATTAAGTTAACAAATTTTTTTTTAAAGCAGATAATTGTTTAATTAGGCTCAATGATATCAACAGCACTAGTGCATACCTTTTTAACTGGTGGAGATAATGCATTGTATTACAAAAAGGCTACAGTATAGCATATATTTTAGATGATACAATTGATAATCTTTGTTCATGGTAAAAATATTCTCAACATAATGCTATATAAGAAAAATATCTGTAATTAAAAGTAATCTTCTATAACCAAATATCAGTCTTATATATAATAATCTAATATGTTTTAAACACTGTCTACAATTAATAATAATAGGCTCTGTTGGAGTTAAACATAATGTGTACCTATTGCTGTATATGTAGAATGAGTCATCCGGCTTGACATTTAGGGTTAATCATTTATGGGCGACTTGAGCAGCCCTCTGGGAAAGATCCTCTCCCTGCGCCAGGAAGCGTTTTCACAAGACCATGAACAATAGGTTGAATGACCTCATTGTTGCCTAAGGAAACAAATCCCTGTAGACTCGTGTAATGTTAAAAATACATTGTAATAATCATAAATGTAAATAATAGATTTGTTTTATGTTGTATCAGACGCCCCCCCCCCCCAATTCGAAAACTTCAAAGGTCTGTCTCTTATACACATCTCTTATGCTTATGCTGTCACGGTTAACATGTATTCGGGAATCTAAGAAGCAATATTTTTCAGTGGGCGTGGCCACCGAAAATAAATTCCGTGCCCCCTCATATTTTGGTCGCCCCCTCATATTTTGGTCGCTCCCCCACCCATTTTAATACTGCTAGATACGCCACTGGTGTCAACCATATCATCTTTATAAAGTTACATCCAGTGACATACCGTATTATGGGAGGGACTAGAGGGAGCACTCCATTCCAAAACAAGCTCACACTTTTCAGACGCACCATGTTCACTCCGCTGAAAATTTGCAGAGCATAGAAGTTATGCCTGAGTAATTAAATACATCATATCACTATTTTGTCAGCTGGCTCCCTCTCCCCTCACTTCATTTTCAAGCCCATCCACTATAACCATCTTGTCCCACACCCATCAGCCCCATGTCAGTGATTACATCCAATATCAACACTTTATTTGTTAGCATATCATATATAAAAGCAACATAACAAACATCATTTTATCTTAATCTGGTATTATAAAACATACATTAGTAATAATGTGTAATTGTGTGTAGGAATTAATCTGTAGAGGGTTGAGTACTATATGTGTTTTTGATTCTGTTTGTGCTATGTTTTTTTGCAAGGTGTATATTAAATGTGTTTGTGTTGTTGTTTGGTCATGCTGATGATTTTAAAAGAAATGTTTCATTTAAATGTTTTACTGAAACACCTCTTTTTATTATATCACTTATCACTTCCTCTGCCTTATCTAGTGAGTATGTATTCTTTTACTGCTGTAGTAAATTTCAGCAAAGCTCTTTGTGCGAATGGAGTACAGTATTTCAAAATGTTCCAGCTAGCAGTCAGCACATTGTCATTCAAGCCTTATAGGTACCGACTTGGGACTCTTGGGTGGAGGCAACATGGATAAAGAACTTTAAAAAAAGCTTTGAGACAGTGCCTCTTGCTTCCACAAGTGTTGTTCATATGTGACAGTCTTGTGAGTTATCCAAAAATATGTTTTTAAGAGAAAAAGCGTTTCTGATATGTGATGGATTTTTTTTTCTAATCATAATTATGCCGTCTTTCCGATTGCAGGACAGAGTACCATTTGCAGTCGTGGGAAGCAACTCAGTTTTGGAAGTAAATGGAAAAAGGGTGCGTGGGAGGCAATATCCATGGGGCGTGGCAGAGGGTAAGACATGTGATTCAATAATTAGCATTGATGGGCTGAGGGAGACATATTGATGATAGTAATGGAAGTGAAATTTGGAAAGGAAGGTGTAGGAGGAAGTACCCATGAGGTGTAACAGAGGGGGAGGACAAATGATTCAATAGCTGTGATTAGATGAGTGATCTTTATTATTGATTGGCTTTTGATAGTAATGCATTGATGTTGTCATTGTTTTCATGTCATAATTATAAAATCAAATATCAAATGAAATTAAACTTTATTGCAATCCAAGTTCGCGAAACAAGAAATTAAAAAAGTCTTGCCTTACCATTGATAAATTGACAAAATGCATATAGGAGACAAGGTGTTTGTTTGATTTCTTTTGCAAATAACTTTTCTTTCCTTTCAGTTGAAAACCTAGAACACTGCGATTTCATCACCCTCCGCAATATGCTTATCCGAACGCATATGCAGGATTTGAAAGACGTAACAAACAACGTCCATTATGAGAATTACAGGTGCCGCAAACTCACTGCCATTACCACAGGTGAAGGCCGAAAACCCTCATCAAAGTGAGTTCTTAATTACAATTATTAATTATTAATAAGAATTTTGAAATTAATGATGGATATAGAGTTCAAAGTCTAGTTGTATTAATGATGTATTATTAATTGAATATATTATTTTTTTTAGTTATTAATATTCAAATTTACAGTTTATTTTCTAAATTAAGGCTATATTTTGTATGATTTAAATTGAAATGTTTAAGTCACCTGTAAAATTGCAATATTGTTGTGGTCCTACTGTGGGTACTTGTCTTGTAATACCAGAATCTGGGTTCAGTCCCTTCTTTTCGTAGCTCATGGCATTAAACATTAAACTCTACATCTGTCACTTGTCATCCAACATATGGAAGGGTTTGTGAGGGGTGTTTCAGAAAATCAGTAAATGTAGTTTTTTTGATATGTTTAAATTGTTTAAATTGTAATTTTTGTAAAAGTAATGGTGATATATTAATATAATAATAATTTATAGGATTTTATATTGTATAGTTTCTATTTTTGTAATTAATCATCTCAATAATTTTTTTTTTGCTATGATGATTGAATAGAAATATATTAGAATATGTAGGAATAATTATAAATTAATATTAACATTTTTTTTTGCTGCTGCCAGTGGCTTACCCAGGGGTCTTGAAATTGTGGACTGATGGGGAAAAGGTAGGGGTGGGAGGCTTAATATGATGGGGTAAGGAGGTGCCTGCTTGAGGTAATTTGAATGCGATTTTTGGGACGACTAGTGGGGTCTATCCGCTAGGCTTAATTCCAATGGGGTTCTCATGCATTATAAATTTACATTACAATATGAAGCAATGTATATATATATTTTTTTTAATTACCTGCATGAAAAGAGAGCTCCCTAGTTAGCACAAAAGGTTGCACATTTTATATTGATTTTTCCTTATGTTTTTCCAGGGTTGCAGGAAAGAATCCACTAGCTCAGTTCCAAGATGAAAAGAAGGAGCATGATCTGAAAATGAAAAAAATGGAAGCAGAAATGGAACAAGTATTTGAGATGAAAGTAATGGAGAAAAAGAAAAAACTCAAAGACTCCGAGGCAGATGTAAGTGGGTCGCGTGTAATTTGATCATTTTGTTATTGTTGCAAATGTTGCGGTAGACTTCAATGTGCAGGAACTACTAGATTGCTCTATTGGTTTAACATTAACATGGTCTTTTTTTTTTTTTTCGATACTTTGTGATGTAAATAGGAAACATTTCTGCCGTGCATTGACCTTTGTAATCATTGTTTTGAACTAATGTTTTTTCTAGTTCAGTTCAGAGTTACTGTCACTGTGATTTGAT
Source organism: Anneissia japonica (assembly GCF_011630105.1). Classification (NCBI taxonomy): domain Eukaryota; kingdom Metazoa; phylum Echinodermata; class Crinoidea; order Comatulida; family Comatulidae; genus Anneissia; species Anneissia japonica. The sequence continues at coordinate 2,457,484 of NW_022737223.1, read as the reverse complement.
ACCTAAATTACAACCGAAAAATTACCCAATGACTTTTTTATGGGATTCATAGGGCCAGTGGTACATCAATGTGTTGGTTACAAAAATTACCCAATCACCACATGAAGGACCCCATTAAACTCAAACTTTGACAAAAAAACTATTATATGCCCATATATAGTCATGATGTGCCTATATATGGCCATGATGTGATGTCATCCTGACCATATTTAGGCATGTCATATGTTTTTGTCAAAATATAATTGGAGAGTGTGGACGGGGCTTAAACTATAAGTCTTTGCATTGAGTTCACACAAGAAAATATCCCATCCAATCTAAGCAATTTGAACCATCATAAAAAATTATTACAGAACTTGACTAATTTGAATTGATTGTTTCAGTTGAGACGACGAGATGAACAAATGAGGAAGAGTTTGGAACAACAGCAGCGAGAATTAGAAGAAAAAAGGAAACAGTTCGAGAAAGACAAGGCTATATTTGATGAAACTGTTCGTGTTTCTGGATCAAAACTTCTTAATAATAAGTAAGTCATATTTTTTGTAATTAATTGAATATTCTTCTTCTCATAAATATTATCATTCATATTATTATTTTTTTAATGTCATCACTATCACCATTACCACCTTCATCTCTATTAACACCACGACCATATCACCATTGTGAAATTATTTTTGTCATCATCATCATCATCATCATCTTTGTCATTATCTTCATCATCATCATCAGTGAGTGTTCATGTTTATAATGTACAGTTATATCTAATTTTTTTTATTATTATTTATTTTTTTCTCAACAGAAGTTTGGGTGATAAGAAATCCAAGGACAAAAAGAAAACATTATTTTAATCCATCCTCGCTTCCAGCAAAATGGAATCACCTACAAAAATTGGACTGTACCATTCTCCCAACATTGTATATAATATTGAGGCAAGTCCTGTATGTACCACCAGATGATAAAGTTTTCTCACTAACTCCAGCGGGCCTAGGATGCATTTAAGTGGACATTATCGGCACGACTTCCAGAGGTCACTAGCTCTTGCACTGATCATAGTGACTTGTTCATCATAGAGTTGATCAGTATCTCTAGCCCTGCCATAGAGGCCAATTTTTTCAATAAAGGACCCAATATTTGTTTTCATAATTCATTCTAGTACTCATCGCAGAAGCCAATACCTCTTACACTCAACAGCAAGGCCAAATGGTTACAAGTTGGTCTTACCTATGCAAATGGGAATCCACAGGGGCTAGAGCGGTAAAACTTTGCCCTATTGAAGATCCATTGTGGACTTATTTAGGCTATTTATGTGTTCCAGTGAGAAAGACTGCATACAATGGCCATTAAAATGAGTAACTATAAAATATAAATATAAAATATGACAAGTATATTGGAGCTCTCAGGCTGAGAAAAAACATAAGTGGCATTCAATTTTTCTAAGCATTAATATTCTAGCTTAAACTAGTGAGTGTATTGATGCTTTCATGTGTTTGTACATTTGCATTCTTAAAATGGCAACATATGATATAATTGCTTACTACTGTATCTTCATTTGTTCGCTAAAGACGGGTCCATTTATAAATGGCCATTGTAAACATAGTGGTAAATGAAAATATGTGTCTGAATTGTTACATTTTTTGATATGTTTCTAAGAACATTGCAGAAATGTTTTTTTTTAGTGATTGTAATAAAATATTCTTAAGTTTTATTATTATTATGACACACATTAACATTTTTCTTTTTATTGATTGTAATAAAATATTCTTAAGTTTTATTATTATTGTTACACACATTTAAAAAAAATAGTTATTGGTATGTTTATTCAATAATTTTGGAAGTATTTTATATGGGGAATTAGTAATTCTTTATTTATCTTATGTAATCCATTTATACACATTATAGTAACGAAGTATACCAGAGAGTAAACATGCTTTCTAATGTTTTTCTTAATTTTGTTTTTTTATCAAGTAATGATTGCAAATATCTTTACACTGAGAACAACAAACAATAGCACAGCAGCATGGATATTTATACTTGCTTAATAAATGCAAGTTATATATAACAGTTAGGATGAGATGTAACAGCACATAAAACAATAACATTTCTTGATAAAAATTATGTAGTATAAATTAAGTCCCACTTTTTTTCTAGTTATTTTTATACCCGAAATATATTAAAATAATTAGTTGCTGAATATTTTTGTATGATTGTTACGTAAAATTATTTTCTGATTATGTTTTTCAACCCTCTATTTTTAATAATAATCATTTAGTAAAAAGTGTATAATTTACAAAATTATGTATAAAAAAAATCCATTTTAAATTCTTGTTTATTATTTTTCTCATTGTATTATATTGGAAGTTCAAGTGTTTTTCATAGACTGTCTGGTGCCAAGATCCAACATCTGTTTGAATACCCCTGCCGGTGTTCCCCAGCTAAAAAAAAATTTAGAAGTCTACCTCTATAGATAATATGCCTATCAATTAACTATCACTGAAGAAGGTTAATAAGCTACACGGCGATTGTGAATTATTATACTATTAACCTAGCATATATAATTCCTTAATTATATATTGAAGTGTTTAAAGTACTTATGATTATGACCCCTGACCAATATCTAAATTTTGAGAGGTAAGGTGAGGGGGGGGGGTGAAGTTGACAATACTCCTGCAAAAAATGGTTGCTCCCCAGGCATGCTCCTGCCACTGATAACTTACTGAGCAAAAGAGTAGTTAAAAATCAACTTGTTCACCCAGCTAACACCCTCTCAATTACCATTTGAATACACCCCACACCCCCACCCCTACTCTCCCCAACAGCCATGCAAAATTTACTTTTCAAAGCAGGGCTCCCAGAAGAAATGATTGGCTACATTACTGACAGGGGATCCAGGATTCCTTGATGGGGGTCTCCGGAATTACGAGTATAACAGGAAAAAAAGTTGGGTTTAATGCCCTTTTGTTCCTCCAAACAATCAGTTATATTCTATGAGTATTTAGATGTACTATAAAAAGTATATCGAATGAAGATGGTACTGTATATAAGCAATTTTTTTGTTCGTGATGAACAAAATAATATTGTGAAATAACTAAGAAATGTGGAAGTCCTTTCATAAGTGTGTGTGTGTGTGTGTCCATATATGTGTGTGTGTGTGTTTGAGGGACTGACATGATGTAATTGTATACAAGTTTTGAGGTTATCCAGCAATGTTTGTTGTTGGTACACAATAAAATAAAAAAAATTCAAAATAAAAATAATACATTCAAAAAGTCAGTTAATATATAAAAGATCAATAATAATGTAGATATTGTCACCTGATTTTATGCAAGTAAATTTTTGTTTTGTATGAATTTGAGTGCGAGATTAAAGTGTGGTATATCACCACATGGTACCTAGAACCCAAGCCTAATACACTACATAAAATGTAATAATGGACTAAAGAGGGCAGTGTATTTGTACAGTTTTTATTTTATTTATTTATTTTTTTTAAAGCATTGAAGTTGTGGAACTACTGGACAATGAAAGTTCAAAGTATGCAAAAATTGCAAACTTCCCATATTTCGAGTGTTTAATTTGATTATGTTATTCTTTTATGAAATATCAGGTACATTTATCCTCCAAATTTATTATCACTATGCTCGGCTTTGTATTATAAACTTTGCTTACTGATGATTTATGACTTATATTTTCACATTGCTTTCTTTGTAAGCTGACTGTAATTAAAACTGAGCTGTAGTCTCGTATGTTATGTAGATTAATATTCGCCATGTTGCTCATTAAATTAATATAGGATTAGAATGGAAACGTGATTTAATTGTGATGTTTGTTTTGTGAGTACAATTTAAAGATACTTGAAAAATAACCTACTGACTTGATGAGATCTTTAT
>NW_022737223.1:2450559-2452304 GCF_011630105.1 Anneissia japonica | reverse complement strand
TATATATATATGTATGTATATATATACATATATGTATATATATACATGTATATACATATATATATATGTATATATATATATATGTATATATATATATATATATATAGTTGCAATTAATATAGCATATAGTTGCAATTTATATTAATTGCAACTATTTGTTTCTAGCTGTACCTATTGTGTAATGGAGTGTATCTGGTGGTATCTGTTCAACCATGAAGCCTCCGTGGTCTAATGGTTATGATGAGAAGTCGCAGGTTCGGGTCCCGCCAGAGGCATTTTATTACACAATTTCCTTATTCATTTCGTCGCAACTTTCGTTGAGAATTATGCTACACGATGCTTTAATATGCTATTCGAACACTGTATTTACCTTTCTATGATGATTTATACACACACACACACACACATATACATGTATATATATATATGTCGCAAAGATAAAGAGAATCACTGGGAACTTTTACTTAAAACAACCACACCATTTGGACTCAATATTAGGAACGTTCTCCCAGTACACTAAATTAAACCAATGGCATTTCAATTTATTCCTTATAAATCATTTGGCTTATTTATTGAGGCTTGCCTCTAAAGTTTACTTGTTTAGGCTGTTTATTGTAATCTCACACAACCTATTGCTTTCAATCATGCTTGTATGAAATTCTCACTTTATACCATCTAGCTTTTTCTACCCTCACTCACTCGCCACTGAGGAAGGACTAGTGTTGCCCGAAAGCTCTGGTTCTATTTCTGGCTGTTTACTTACGTTTACTTTTTAGCTGTTGCTTAGGCCTATCATTTTTGTATCTCTACTGAGATCCAGCCATTGTTTTTCACAGCATTGTTGTTTTTCAGTATTTTGCCTTTTAATTTATATATATATATATATATATATATGTGTGTGTGTGTGTGTGTGTGTGTGTGTGTGTGTGTGTGTGTGTGTGTGTGGGTGTGTGTGTGTGTGTGTATGTGCTTCGCAGCAAACATAATTTGAGTATTATCTACTATGGTTTCCACGCTGCGACTATAAGTTTTTCTGGCTTATCTATAATAGCTCCATGTGTGAGTGTTTCAGTCTGTTTGAGAGAGAAAGTGCCTGTGTGTTAAATCTGCACGATAGGTCTGATCCGTGGTCTAACATTAACTGCCTTAGCAACTGCTTCCCTATGAACAATACATAATTTTGCAATAGGTCGCTTCAGGATGTTATTGTTCACCTTCACGTCGACACTTCTAACTTTACCATCACTACTGGTTCGCACCGCAAGCACTCTGCCCATTGGCCATTTCCCACGGGGAGTTGTTTCATCGACGAGGAGGACTTAGCGAGAGATTATTGGTTCGATTCCCACCAGAAACCTCTTTTTTTTCATAGAACTAAGTAAAGAATTTTCGTTGATGAACTGTTTTATATTATTTTTATACCTCCTTGCTTAAGGCAACTCCAAATGGCCGGAAATTGCACTCTCACACAATTTGAATATCATTACTTTTTTCCCCATTTTCTTTCCTTCAAGGGACGTTTTCTTTGTGGACTATATATTTCTTGCTCTGACATTCGCCATGGCGAAAAGCGCGAAGATCTAAATCTGCGCCTGCTGTATCAAGATGATGATTTCCAAGCGAGAATAAAGATGATTTTAGTGAAACCTAGAAGATGAGTTGTACGCGGTGATCGGAATTATTGACATTGACTCGAAAAATTAAGGTTTATATAGAAGATTCTAAGAAATGCTAAATAAAACTGT
>NW_022737223.1:2426991-2450422 GCF_011630105.1 Anneissia japonica | reverse complement strand
CAGGGTATGCACTGCATACCTTTGATGCTTGCCTTGACGGTCCGCCACTGCTAATGAACGACTTTTTATAAGAATATTTTTTCAAAGCTGATAAGACCATGAAAACCCCGATCCCAAAATTGGTCTTTAATTGGAGGGAGATCTGTATCAGTACATACTGAATCCTCCAAAAAGACCACCGCTTTTAGTAGGCCAAGATGCATTGTTATAGTTGTAGGAACGACAATGATGTATGATGTAACGCGTAATCGGTATCAGGTGATCCTTTGATATTAAGAATGGGTGTGATAAGGGAGTGTGCATCACGTGCTCATCTCTCTGTAATTCACGTGACCTTTCGTCTTAGCAATCATTCTAAAAGGACAAAATTTTGATATTCGATTAAAATTGGATTGAATCATATCCAGATATTAATATTGTTTTTTTGTAAATAGCAATTTAATGTGTATTACAGTCGCAATTTAATTACAAATATTTTTCATTGTCACGAGAAGGGAGGCAGTGTTTACATCTCATTGATCAGCGCCGCCGCCGTTTTTTTTTGTATGATAGTTTTGATGAACGTATCGGGGCGACACGCGACGACGTATTAAAAGTAGAGTGTCGTTTGAACTGTAAATATGCTGTTTTTACTAAAGAAGATCGACTTATTATTTATTGTTTTTGTCGTTATAGTTGTCGATACCTTGTTGACTACCGGAACACTTCACCAGCAATCCAAGAGAAATCCGGTCGTGTTGCGTAAGAGAATTTACATTGTTTTGACCCAGGAAAGAGAGGATTAGGATAGCTCAGCTACTACTACCTAGCTAGCCTAGTAGTCATCCACGTCGACCGAGTGTGTGCGTTGTGGTGGCGTGGACATCGGATGCTGCTAGCTAGGCCTAGTCTTATGATGGTGCCTGGGGCTAGTCTAACCTTCTAACTTTGCCTAGCGTAGCCTAGGCCTAGTGTGTATTATTATGAACTGTCCTTTGTTTCCCATTCGGTCCTGGATTCATATTCTATGCATGTTTATTTAGCAGAACTTGTTTCTAAAGTAAAAGAAAGAAACGAATTAATTGTAGGCCTAGGTATGTGTTCATTTATTTGGCTTATTGGCCTAGGCTAAGTTGAGGCCAAGCTTAGGCAAAGTAAGTTTAAGAAAGCCTTATGCAATAGGCTGGGGGTGGGGAAGATTTATCAAATTAGAAATCAGCTTAAATTCGTCCTAAGTCCATTTTTTTGCTTAAGTCAAATTTATCCTTATTGCTTAGCTTAAAAATTGCTTAAAATTAGAAAGTCGATTGTACATTGGCGTCATCTAAGACGATTTTTAAGCCAAGATTTTGCTAAGATTGGGTAATAAATCAACTTAAGATATATATTAGGAACATCTTAACTTTTTTGACTTACGACAATTTTGGTATCCTAAACATAAAACATCTCCCTCTGAACACAGATTAATGGTAGTCCTATTCTAGTGTATTACAGTATAGCGCCGGTATCCTTCAAACAAGCTCATGGCTCTTGAAGTGTGGAGGAGTAGCTCGTTCAGTGACTTTCTTCACCAGTAAGGGTCACTCGTGGCTGTAGGTAGCAGCACCCCAGCACCCCTGCTCTGCCAATCTACCTGTCTCGTAGGCTCTCTCTGGACCCCCCGTCAAGAATGTTCTTGAGTAGTTTTAATAATAATAATAATTTATTTGGCATCTTCACTTTTATAACAGTGGCACACTTCCTCTTGTGAAGGTGCGTCCAAAAAGAAAAGAAAACAAAAGTAACAAGCAAAGAGTTTAAAAAATAAAAGTAAGTCGGATAAATTAAGACCATTTTCAAAGATTTATTAACAACAAGACCTACAAAAAGATAGATTATTAGATGAAATATATAAATAATAAACAGAAAATATTAACACAGAATACAAAAGTTACACATTTTACATTTCTAAGGTTGTACAAGAACAACAAAAAAAGAAAATCACAATACAAAGAATCACTAACTATAAAATTAGCAATGTGAAAGACAATCCATAGGCTACAGTACTTCAAACATTTTTAAGGGAAGATCTTCTTTTCCATGCTTTACAAATGAAATCTTTACAAAATTTGTCAAAAAATCCATATGAGCCATCTTCATATGTAAGAGATGTGTTACCAATGATACAGTAAACATATATTTTGTGTTATTATCACTATTTATAGAATTTGAGCCATGATCTGCTTAGACCATTGCAATTTAGGGCATTTTCCAATAGTTTGTATTCTTCAATTCTAATATCCTCATATGCTTCACAATAAAAAATAAAATGGAAACTGTCTTCAAGAACGTTAAGTGAGCACAAAGTATGATTACCATCGACATAACTTGAAGCCCATTTATAAGTTCGCCCATCCATTGGTAATGTATTTAATCTTAATTTAAATTTTAGACTAACTTTTTACTAATTCACATTAGACCTAATGATATTGCCATTTTTTTGGAATTGAACATTCGCTTCCTGCTTTCAGTTCAAAACTAAAATGATGAAATCTAATACTGACTGATTATACACATTAAGACTTTCAATTGAAAACTAATTAATTATTTCAATAAAGAAAGTAAATATAAATATTGATTATATGTTTTCATTTTTTTTTTATAACAGGCAGTATATGTGGCAAAGACAAGCCAAACCAGTCACTCGGCGCAAAAATTGATTTTGAGTTATTAATACAGTGTTAGAGAGTAAAATAATAGCTATAAAATGGTAAAAAAAATCATTAAAATCGGACATTTCCTTATGAAGTTACAAGAGTTTAACCACACAGCTGTTTAAAGAACAATATGTGAGAAATTAACCGTCAAAGTTTATGATTTCAGGCATTTCTCATGCAGAAACTATCTTTAAATCCTTAAAAAGTATTCTTTTAACATTGAAAAGGGGGAAAATAACAGCATAGAATGATGTGTAGATATATAAAGGTTAGTTTAATGCAATAAAATAGATTTTTAAAAATTTGACATTCCAGCATGTTTTGGCCATTTTCTCTGAAACACGATTTGCGACGAATGACTGGTTTGGCTTGTCTTTGCCACATATCTTTGACTTTCAATTTTCTCTAAGGTCATAATACTAATATATTCCTCACAAAGTCACACCATTTCAGACATATAATGGCGTGATTTTATCATGAGATGGGAACCATCCTACTGTACACCTTATATAATGTTTGTTTATACTACCTTAGGCTAGTGCCGCTAGGTCAGTGGTAAAATGCTATACCAGCTGTAGTGTTATTTGATATTAAATATTTATTTACTACAAAGATAAGGTCAAGTGTTTACAAACAGATCCAAGAATATTGATCGGTTTGTTTCTACTGTTTAGTTTCGAACTGATAATGATTTCTCTGCTAATCTTCCCTCTAGTTCTTGATAGCCAGGGAAGGTTTTGTTGGGGGGTGGGGGGCGGGTGGTCCGGCCCTGGCCCCTCCCCCCTTTTGGGAGGTTAAAAAAAAAGGAAAGAAAAAAGAAAGAAAAAGAAAAAAATGATAGCCCAGGACAGTGTTGCCTCGATCGGCCCCCCTTTTGGACATCTCTGGATCCGCCCCGATAGCTGTGTAAAAAAGTATGATAAAGCACTTCTTTCATAGTCAAATGTACACTTGTAAGTCTTATAATAACAACTGTTGTTAGTGTAGTCAGCTGCTTCTAAGTCACCAGATACAATTGAATTAAGAATTAGTTTGCAACTTTTGTTGTAAGTATAGAACAAAAGGTGTGCATTGTTGACTCCCAAGAAACCAAGTTGGATCAATATAAGATTCCCTTATTTATTGTCAAAATGAGATTAAATATATTGTTCCCAAATACATTGTGTATTGCATTTTTCAGAATCATTAATGAGATTCATAGTTGTTTTCCTTTTTAAAAAAAGCTGTTATATATATATATAGTACATTATTTTCTCCCTTAGTGCTTAAAAATGATTACCAATGTCTATTATTAGACATTACAATAATTTAAGCCAGGCTCGGGAGACAAAAAAAATGAATGTTGTACAACTGATTTTGGGTTGTAACCATGCTTTTTCCACCATATTTCCAGCTATTTCCCCCAATTTTAGATATTCAAAAATCTGTATTTCATTAACTGTCCCAAAGTTTTTCATCAAAAACCTTTTTTTTGTGTCTTAGAAAATCAAACATATCAATTTTTTCATTTCGTAGCCTGGCTTTAAGCCAAATAATTTAGTAAGCATGTTTCAATTCTTCCACATTATTTTTTGTGAGGGTGCCTCCATTTTTAAACTTTCATGAGGCAAAAAGACACAGATAAACTGCAAAAAAACTATTCAAAATTCTTATAACTACTTTATGAAACATAAAGCTACGTAATAAACAGTGATAAAAAGCAAAATTATAAAGTATAATACAAAAACAAACTAAAGTATGCGAAATAAAAATTCATATTTTTATGATGCCAATTCTTTATTTATGTTTCTTTTTTCATGTAATATCATATCAAATAAATAAATAAAAAAGTGTGTTCCAATTCCTTCCACGTCATTATTTGTGAGGGTGCTTCCATTTCTAAACTTCCGTGAGGAAAAAGACAAAGATGAACTGCAGAAAACTATTCAAAATCCTTATAATTACTTTATGAAACATAAAGCTGTGTAATAAACAATGATAAAAAGCAAAATTATAATACAAAAACAAACAGAAGTATGCGAAAATAAAAATACACATTTTTATGATACCAATTCTTCATTTATGCTTCCACTTTCATAATAAATGCTGAAGATGTACTTTCATTGCTATCAGGTTTGTATCAAAGTGACACTAAAAATGATAACAAAAGTTTGATTGTTAATCTTTAATTTTAAAACTCTTTAATCGAAACACACTTTTGTGTGTTAGCACAACAGTCTTTAAAAAAAAATGAGGAAGATGCATGGTTAGAGGGTCGCTTGTGCTGGTACCAGGAGTTGACTGTTCTATTAATTTTAAAGGGGTGTTCTCTTAAGAGAGAGGGAATAGACAATTAGTCAGTTTATCCAGGTAAATATCCACTCATAAGCTACCAACATCACCATTGATTTGTGTATTTTGCAGTGCCTGGAGATGGCGGGTGCCAGCTAAGGGCGTCCTTGAACAAAAGTGAGGTGCCACACTTCTACTGCAAGGAACATACCAGTGAATACTCTATCTGGCTAGATGTAGGAGAGTTTGTCCCTCCATTTGTCAACTGCTTCATTGAAAACATAAGGTGTGTATTTTCTTATCTGGGGCACATGTTATTCTGCATACCCTAAAAAACAACTACTTAAAACTATTTAAAACATAAAGTATCAATAAATATGTAAATAAACCAAATGCTTAACAGTAAGTAATAAAGTGATATGAAAAACCATAAAATGAATTATATCTTACTCTGAACCTCTAATTCTATTAAAAATGTCTAAAAATCGTGTGAAGTTGGACATTTATCACCCTCCTTTCACCTTCCTCTCCATATTTTGCTTTTTATCAACACTTACTTATTTAAAATTGATAATTTTCTTTGATTTTGTGAAGTTCTGTATAATGACTAATATTTGTACAGGGTGTTTAATAATCCATAATCCTTCTCATTTCCTTGGCATAGACTTGTATATGACCTGTCTCTTATACACATCTTCGCTTGTGCTGGTACCAGGAGTTGACTGTTCTATTATTTTAAAGGGGTGTTCTCCTAAGAGAGAGGGATTAGACAATTAGTCAGTTTATCCAGGTAAATATCGACTCATGAACTACCAACATCACCATTGATTTGTGTATTTTGCAGTGCCTGGAGATGGCGGGTGCCAGCTAAGGGCGTCCTTGAACAAAAGTGAGGTGCCACACTTCTACTGCAAGGAACATACCAGTGAATACTCTATCTGGCTAGATGTAGGAGAGTTTGTCCCTCCATTTGTCAACTGCTTCATTGAAAACATAAGGTGTGTATTTTCTTATCTGGGGCACATGTTATTCTGCATACCCTAAAAAACAACTACTTAAAACTATTTAAAACATAAAGTATCAATAAATATGTAAATAAACCAAATGCTTAACAGTAAGTAATAAAGTGATATGAAAAACCATAAAATGAATTATATCTTACTCTGAACCTCTAATTCCATTAAAAATGTCTAAAAATCGTGTGAAGTTGGACATTTATCCCCCCCCCCCCTTTCACCTTCCTCTCCATATTTTGCTTTTTATCAACACTTACTTATGTGAAATAAGAATATAGCAGGTAATCAAATGGGATGAACCTGTTATGGTGAAATAGTTGTTTCTTTCCCATTCTCTCTACCCACATATTTCAAATCCTAATAAAACTTCCATAAATGAATCAGGTTTAATTGGTTGGTCCACTATATTGGTCAGATTGTTAAGGCTATAGAAATAATGTACATTAATGCCATTAACAGGTGTCCCGAGCAGTTGAATAAGATAATGTTGATAAGGTAGCATATATAGACTAATGGTAATATAAACATGAAGGCAATAAACAGAAATTTACTGTCATCACTGTTGGTTCCTTTAAATTATTGGTCAAAGTCTAAAGGCAATAAAAACCAGTTACATTGCTAGGTCAGTAATATGATTAGAAATTGTTTTTAGCAATTAATAAGATAATGCAGATTGGGTAGCCTTCTGACTAACGGTAATGTAACATAAAGACAATAAATTGACAGGAATATGGTTGAAATCCTTAAAGATATCATTGAGGATTGTAAAAGCTAATTCAAATTATTGGTCAAAGTTAATATAATATTAGTAAAACTAAGTTCAAAATCATACTGCCATAAAACCTGCTATAATAACCATTAAAAAAAAGGGGAAAACCCTGAATTACATAATTTGTATGTTATTTATCACTGGAAAAGCTATTTTTTAATTAACTTATGATGAATAAAAGGTTTAGCTAATAAATATAGTACTGAGATTAGTCATTTCTTAATGAATCTAAAAATTGCAAAATATAATTTAGTGTTTATTAAATGGTTAGCATCTAATGTTCTATCTGAATTGTACAAAAAAATATATAAATAAATGCCTGTAAGAAGATTAGTAAACCTGTGAATAATGAATAAATTAATGAATAATTAAATATACAAATTAATGATAAAGTAATTATGGTAATTATTTATTTTTTTATTTCAACAATATTCTGTGAGGGTGGTCCATCCAGCCGGAGCTGGTCATTAGGAACCCTCAATATATACAACAAGTAACAAAGGAAATATAAATAGATAAACTAAGAAATTAAATAATACTGTAAGCAAAAGAAAAATTGAAAAATGAATACACTAAACAATAGCAATTGGAAAAGAAACTTTAAGGGAATTAATAGAAAAAAAAAATATTATACTTAATTATTCATTTGAAAACTAGACAAATTAATAATAATAATAATAATAATAATATTTTAATTTCCTCAGAAACAGTAACAGGAGAAGCCAAGGCAGAACAAAGTTCCTATACAATGTTCGACAAATTTGCCTGTAGCACATTTAAAATTGATAATTTTCTTTGATTTTGTGAAGTTCTGTATTATAATGACTAATATTTGTACAGGGTGTTTAATAATCCATAATCCTTCTCATTTCCTTATCATAGACTTGTATATGACAACACCACCAGGACAAGCTCATTTCCACCGGGTGTAAACATCACTGTGCCTGGATTTGGTCCAACATCTACGGTGGAATGGCTGGATCCAAGCCACGAAAGCTTCAGTACGTATTATTAGTAAACAATCCTACCTCTCAACAACAAGTGAAAGAAAAACACCATGCATTATTATTTATTACCCGAGATCATATGAATGTTTGATGTACTTTTTGTGTTGTATAATCATATAATTTGTATAATTATACCTTTTTCTTTTAACAGCCAAGTACTATGTTGGTCTAGTAAATGCCCTTGTAGCCAAAGGATACGTGAGGAATACAACTGTTCGTGGAGCCCCGTATGATTTCCGAAGAGCTCCGAGTAAGTTTCATTGTTGATAAATGACAATTAATTGAGAACATAACATTTTTTGTATGTTTATTTATTTATTTTATTTACAATATTACCTCCAATGTTAATTTAATTAAAGGCCATGATGGGAACAGTGTTTACTTTCAAATATTTTGTGTTTCCTCATAGAATAATTTTAATTATTGCTAACAAGTGTAAACATTCTCACATCTTCATCTCTGATTGGATGTAATATGGAGCATGTGGCCTCCACACTATATTGACTGGCTGCTCCACAAGCCTGTTAGAATTGGTAAAGTGAGAGAGTATGCAATATAGATTATCTGAAAACAAAATGTATGGTTACGTGAGGCTCCTATTATGAATTATATAATTAGGGTTTTTTTTAACCTTTTCAGATGAAGCAGCGCAGTATTTTAAAGATTTAAAAGCTCTTATAGAAGAAACCTATTATATGAACGGTAACACTAAGGTGGTGATGATTAGCCACAGTCTAGGCTGTATGTTTGGTCTCTACTTCCTTAACCACCAGGACCAAGACTGGAAAGACAAGTTTATCCAATCATGGGTGCCAATCGCACCACCACTAGGGGGCGCTACAAAAATCATCAGGCTGTATGCCTCAGGTGAGATATTTTGCTGAAAAAAAATTGTAGTGTGTATATATTAGCTTTGACACACACGTTATGAGATGATACTATTAGTGGTGTTTTTTTTTGGGTTTTTTTTGTATAGATATTTTTATTATTGATTATTATTGTTATACATATTCATACTACACTTTATTGTTGCAGGGGATGACTTTGGTGTGTGGGCTGTAGAAGCATTAAAGGCCAGGAAAGCACAGCGTACGTACCCTAGCAGTGCATTACTAGCCCCATTACAGAGACTGTGGGCCAAAGATGAGGCGATTGTCATTACCCCAAAGCGTAACTACACAGCGTACGACTACCAAGTGTTCTTTAACGATGTTGGCTACGAAACTGGCTATGAACTTTGGAAAGACACAAGTCCATTGAATAACGAAGTGAAAGCCCCAGGTATGCTAATAATGTTCAATTTCTAGGTTTCACATTAAAATTTATATAAGTTTTTATCATGTGTTAAAGATATACATTCAAATGAAATCAAAATTTCAACTAATTATTAAAGAACATTTTAAAGCAATTTAGAATTTTATTTTTCACTTTATACCTCAGAATGGAAAGTATTGTATATGCGTAATGTTTTACAATTCTCTAGAACTTTTAAAGATTTATGTAATGTAGTTAGATTTACATACAGCTTTATACTGGTGGTCTCAAAGCGCTCGAGGTGTGTGGACTAGCTCTTTAAGTAACTTGCTTCTCCCAAAGGGTCTCTTTGTGTCTGAGCTACCCAGTAAACCAGTATAACATGAATATCTCCGCTAAAAGGAAATTGTTGGATTTGCCGAATCTATAGTTACTTTCTGGCTGTGGCTGTTCCAAAGTCCTTAGTTTGTTTATATGGATCATGGATTTAATTGCCTCAAAAAATTAAGATTAATAATAAGCAAGAACTTCAGTGACTTGATCAAGCAGAAGTCCAAAACTAGACATATGAGGCATTCTGTGGCAAAATAGCTAAGTTGTAGCAACAATTGAAATTTAAGTTACTGGTATTTTCAGATACTTGAGTATGTAATCTTTAAAATGACTAAATTTCATTCACTGAAATTGGACATTTCAAGCCTTAGTTATTGGGAAGTGAAAGTACAGCGCCCATAAAGTCAAGATAAACATTATTTTGAGTAATTGCCTTCCAAAGTTATGTGTGCATACGATGTTCAATAGAATTAACTATTAAAATAAGGTTAAATAAACAATTTGTTGACCTCTTCCAGAACTAAGTCTTTGGGACATGATTAATTAGACACTAAACTGTTGGTTATTGTGAAAAAAAAATTGATTTTTATACAATTTTGAGCTGTTATAATTTATAACTCATTTATTCAATACTGGCCTGCGCGACAACGTAACCATTTTGCCACAACATGCCTCAGATCTTTAAAATGTTGTTGTTTTATTAGTGACATCTTTAGGAGACCCTAGTTGCAAGAAGTCATTTCCGGGATATCTGTTTAGACAAGCGTTCTTAGCTTGTAGTTTTTTTTTTTTTTTTTTTTTTTTTTTTTTTTTTCTTTTGCTCCATATGGTGATACAAATCAACACTGACTTCTGTAAGACAAATGATAATAAAGAGGTAACGCTGTAGCAAAAACATGCAGATTTAATGAACTTGCGGGGGAATGGGTTATTTTCCGGGAGATTCTTGTCCGGTTGCGAGAGTGCGGGAGATAGTCCCGATTTACGGGAGACTCCTGCAAATTGCAGGATACTTGGGACCTCTGTACCTTTTTGATCATTTTGTCTTTGCTTGTAGTAATACATGCTTTGTAACTCAATATAATTGACAATGGTAAGTGTATTCAGGTAAATATTCATGAAATAGACATTGATATTTTATATAACATTACAAACACACACACACACATCCACAGAAGACATGCTTCTATAATATTGTAAAAAAAAAAATCTCAGTTTTTCCATTTAAATATTCTACAATACTGTATATAGTGTTTAACAAAGTATTCTTTTTCTCTAAAGGTGTTCCAGTTTTCTCAATCCATGGCAAAGATGTCCCTACGGAAGAACAGTATACATATGGAGATGAATTTCCCGATGTACAACCTAAAATAAAGTTTGGACAAGGTGATGGGACAGTTAATATGCGAAGCCTTAAAGCACTACTTAAGTAAGTCATTAATTTTGATTGTATTAAACACATGTTACCTGTTATACAAATTGTGTATTAAAATGAATGTGCTCTGTATTATTGTATATTAATATCTTCCACACAAATGAGTTTGAACAGCACACACAATGGATTGGTTTAGAGAAAGTGCATTCATGGTGTAAGACATCCCAGCCAACCATTAAATATAGACTGTCTGCAGCTATGGTCCCAATTTTGAAGAAGCCACCAGGTTTAATAATGAGCTTTCTTAACACCTCTTATAGTACTTGGCTGCGTGCATTGATACCTATGGTTAGCTGTCTTCTGAAAGATGATTACTAACTTAATACATCCAAATGATTTGTGGGAGCTTGAGTGTGTTAGTGTGGGAAACTGCAGATTTCTGGATTTTACCACGGAAAGTATATCTTAATATAAATGAATCAATAATTTTTTTTTTTTTTATTCTAGGTGGAAAAATGAGCAAAAGCAACCAGTTATAGAATATGAGATATCAGGAGGAGAACATCTAGCCATTCTTCAAAACTCTACTTTACATGATTATATAATTAACAAAGTTCTACAACTAAACAGCACATAACAGCCTATGACATTAGAACATTTTTTACGTCTGCTGAACATTTAGTATCACATGATCTGTTTTACCTGGTAGTACAGTTGTAGCTTAAAAGGAAATTTCACTAACAATTTGTTGTACGTCGTGAGGAAAAGGCACAATCTATAGCAAGGTTGTCAGCTGAGCAAATGCCTCATGAGCCAGTGGGTGGTGTGTCTAGGAATATTGGCATGGGAGAAGATGGTGTGGGGGAGGGGGGCTTGATTAAGTGAGGGGGAACTATAGTAACTAGTAAAATAAGGTGCTATTTGCATAATTTTTTTTTTGCTCAGCAAATTTCCAGTTGGGGTGAAAGCTTTTTCTGGATGGCTGTACATCCCCTACACTTTTCCAATAAGCCTCTAAAGTGAGTCACCTTAGGAACTTCAAATACTCTCAGCTAATCTACTGATTTGGTTAGCTTG
This sequence comes from Anneissia japonica, assembly GCF_011630105.1. Lineage (NCBI taxonomy): Eukaryota > Metazoa > Echinodermata > Crinoidea > Comatulida > Comatulidae > Anneissia > Anneissia japonica. The sequence continues at coordinate 2,438,645 of NW_022737223.1, read as the reverse complement.
GTTCATGTTTGGAAAGGTTTAGAAGTAGAAAGATGGTATGAATCAATGTTTGTCCTATCTGACGTGTTATAGTACTGAATGCTCAGTACATTCCCAAATGCTTACAAAAAAGTCTTGCAAGGGATTTGGTGGGAATCGAACCCACAACCAGATACACACAACCAGATAACTAGCCTTGTTGGCATTAAGCGCTATATATATATATATATATATATATATAACATATTATTATTATTATCAGGTAGGACAAACATCAATTCATATTATTTCTCCTGATGCAGAAAACACCATCGAAATAGATGGATGATACTCCCTTGTTGGGCCAGATTTCTACATATTCAGGATGAGGCAAATACCGGTATATATATATGTAAAAAATATCCATATTTATGAGTAATGGATTAGAGTCGTGGCTACTTGGGTTAGGTTAATCTTTCTCTTGGTTAAGCAAAAATTTGTTTGCCAAACGAGTTTAAGGTGTGGTATGCATGTTTTTTGGTGTAATCGGTGGAAATTTTTGTAAGTATTGTATTTTCAGTAATCTAACCATGTGGTTTGCATTGCAGTTTCATTTGTATGGAATATATTTCATAATAGAATTAATAACTACTGTAAGTTTGTAGATCTGAAGTTATTTTTGCGATGTCTTAATATGTTTGCTGTCACCGACGAGTATCCCTGTCCCGCAGGGTGTTGCTAAGGGTGCTAGAAACGACTATACTCGTCGGAACCGAAGTAACATTCTAGCGTTTATTACTTTATTGTAATACACAGTAGTAGCGCCGACTTAACATCTGATATATCAGGAAAGATACACCTAGACGATAACATACAAATAATGTATGTATATTTGTTGTTATGTTGCCGGCAGTACAAAAGATTTGCACAAGTAGGGACATCCTCTGAACATATACCAACTGATGCAAAAAGTGGACAAGAAAACTCACACTTGGCAGAGCAATACAAGTTAGTGTCCAATGCCAGCAACAAGTTTACTCATCTTCTAATATTTTCCTGTCAGTTTATTAGACACACCATTTTGATGATAATGTTTAATTGATAACATTTCAAGAAAGTATGTTTGTATTTGTATACTTGTTGCACATGGGACAAAACCTTTAAAAAAAAAGATCTGGCAGTCAATAAGCCAATAAAGTACCAATAACATTGTACAAGCCTTTATTTGGTATGGTAGTTTTCATTTTATTGTGTATACTGTTGGTGTCTGAGATACTTTGTTTTGCAATTCCAATGCATGACGTTTCATGCAATTATTTAGCATAGTCATTGTCAAAATGAATTTTTTAATTTTTAAAAACTACTTTATGCATACCGTAACTTAACCAGCTTACTGGTGTAATGTTAAACTAAATAATTAGCATTAGAATGTGACAGTACTGTATACTAGGAAGTCCCAATACTATTACTGTACTCATAATTCCAGTAAATGACCCTAATGTGGAGTATATTATAGTCAAATTTTTATTTTGCTGGTTTTTGGATGGCATGCCTCATTTAGTTTTAAAATAATTTTAGTAGACTTTGCCTACAATGTCTACAAAAACTGTAAAATGAAAATTGTAGATACATTGTTGTGGTTATCTGTCCATAATTAAGGAATAATTATAGAGCGTGTGTTTATGGTTTTACAAATTCGCACCTTATTTTCAATGCATAATATACTTATGTTTATCAGTATACTTGACTTGTACATTTTGTCAATCCAAAAATGTAAAATATAATATTAACAGAAAGATGTAATTTTGTAAGCAAATTTTTAAAATTAAAATTAGTGGAGATTTGTTAAGTTATTAACTTTTTTTCTATAGTCGATTTGGTTCTAAAATAAATTAAATAAATTAAACAAATAATATTAATAATAATAATTAATTTTTCATGATTATTATTTATAGTTTGAAATTTGATCTTGCAATTTGATTACTAATTTTGTTCTTCCAAAATTAAGTAATCTTATCACTTAGTATTGTGAATATATATGTGTATATATATACATTTATGGATTGGACGTGAAATATCGCTATTGAATAAAGTAAGTCCAGTAGAAACGATTTATTTACTTCCTTGTATTATTACAAGACGAGACGAGATATATATATTATATGATCAGCATAATTTTGTTATTATGCTGTTATAGTTATGCTGCAGATTTTGTTTCTTCTCTGATCATTTTGGTAATAAATATTCTAATGTATCATATATGGTACTGTAGTTGGCTTGTATTTATTTTAAATGCACTTAGTATAATATAATACAATGATATTTTTATTGCTCCCCAGTCCAGGATAAAATTCATTTGATAATCTGTCAATATTTAAATATATCCTGTACTGATTTGTTTCAAATAGGTTATGTCAAGTGATTTATCAATCCCAAACTGTTGTTTACATACCGATTTAATTTGTTTACTTTATTTAACCAGGTTTTAACCATTTTTCCACATTAAATTAAATATATTTGCTCTGATAAATTACCTATGAATCCATTTTCATATGTATACATAAACGATCCATTCATTAATACTTGTTCTGGCATGCTCTGGCCACCTATAAGCTATTGATGATGTTCTCAGTTTTCTGTATTAAAGAACTCCATGATAATATACAGTACAGTATTGCACTTTCCCCTTTACACCATCCAGCAAGCATGAGAATTTAATGCGAGTTTTAAGGATTGAACCAAGGTCCTTGTAATAGGAAGGCAAGTACTGAGCAACAGCACAACTTTTGCATTTCTTTCAACTAACAGGCATGACATGGTCAATGCCATAATTCTTCATGCTGTAGGCCTACTCTGAGACCTTTGTTTTCTGGTTCACCTCTAGTTAATGTTGCTTTAAAATGGCTTGATTGTTCGATTACACTTTTTTTTTTATAAGAAGACATTTTTATAAGAACACTGAGGCTGAAATTGCTTAAAAATTTATAAGACAAGTACATTTTGAGAGTGAAATAAGAACACTTCGCTTGGGCCAAAATTTTACTGGTTCTTATAAAATAAAAAAGTGTAACTGTGTTTGACTTTTGTTGACCTTAGCAATGGTGTGATGAAGGAACCAAAGGGTCATAGCTTTAGCCAGTGAGAGGTCATAGCTGTTACACCACTGGACATTAGTACTGTGTATCTTGGTCCTACTTTGTCAACCATATGTTGACATTCAAACTCAATGTTATTCCTTTTCCTTCTAGTTCACCGCAAGTTGGTGGCTTCCAAATGGCTTGATGTTGACTGGCTGGGTATGCTCTTGTTGGCCTTAGTACCTTGTGCTGAACCAGTCATTAATTGCTTTGCAAGATAGATATAGTTCACCTTTGGTCACCATGAACACCTCTCTGTCTTCAATCTGAAATAACATTAGAAGTGTACAATCCTACTTTATACATCAGTGTTTAACACTCATTAAAGTATTGTCCCATGCAAAATACCAAAAAAAAAAAAATCATTTTTTGAAATTATCTTTCCCATTTTGAAGTAATATAAATCATCAATGAACATAATTGAAAAATGTTTACCCATCATTTTACAGAAAAATTATAAATTAATTATCATTAATCCACTATAAAAATCAGGGTACACATTTTTTTAATTCAATAATTTCTATGCTCAAGTTTAAATGTGTATGTTACTGCCAATTAATTTCAAAATTATTTTTTATTAGTTTTTGTCATTTTCAAGAAATAATACATTATTCAACATTAAATTGTGTATACTGTATATATATATTTTTGTTTATATATCTCATTTGCCAACATACCCAGATTAATCTCAAGATCACATGACCAATATCATCAGAGTGCTTGATGTGATAAGCAGGGCCATCATATGTGAAATCAACTGTGAGAGAAAAAATTATTAAAAGTGCAGAAACCAAATGGTCCTCTACTATGAGCACTACCACTCTCTTTTTTCTTGAGCTTTGTAGAAGTTCCAACAACATAAATTTCCACGTACTATTTTCACATGTACTAGTAATATATTGTTTCCAAGTTATTTCTCTTCTTATCATTTCAAGAAGGATTAAAGTAACAAAAGCAGACAACATATATTTAGCTTCTGTAAATCACAATTCCACTTTGCTGCAAAGATGTACTTTAATGTGATTTTTATTTAATAAACCATTTATCTATCTATCTACCTATCTATCTAACATGAAGAACAAAATGTTTAAATTGACAAACCTTTATGATCGTCTGATTCATATATTGCAACAGGAGAGCTGTGAAAAAATAAGATCAACTATTAAAAATAAAGAATTAGTAAAAATTAATTTTATTATTTATCAATCCTTTAACTATTAATAGAATTAATCAGATAATTAGATTAAATCAAGAAGAGGGATATTAGCTACCACATTGTTATTATACAACAAAAATGCATAAGATTCATAATTTTAAATATATAATTTGAATTAGAACAGGTATTCTGAATCTATGGTTATACTTTTAGAATAATGTTTGCACTTTATTCTTATAGGTCTGTGATCCATAACTAACACTCACCTTACTGTCCACATTGTCTCTTTGAATTCATCATGTAATGTTAAATCCATAATGCACAAGTCCTTTGAGGAGAAATAAGAAATAGAATCAGTTTGTTTTATATAAATAAAGATCATAGACAAATATAAAGCAATACTATACCTGCCAACTTTGCTGGAGTCTGATGTGCGAGACAAAAAAATTGTACATAGCCCTCTATATGTAAAAATTACAAAATAGAACGGCCTCTATGTTTTTATACAAAAATTGTAGTGGTGAAACTGATTACATTCATCTGGCGGGACAGTTTCATTAAAAGGAAGTTATATGGACTGTATTCACATTTTAATGACATTTTAATTTTAGGGTATAATCAACCTATACAGTACATTATTTATCTTTTATAACATTTTCTTGGCGGGCGAGATAATACGACGTAGATGTGAGGCTCACAAATCATTATGTGTGAGAGTTGGCAGGTGTAAAATATGGTGGTTATCAGAATTATTATACAGGTTCTGGAGAAAAAATAATTCCTCCTTTGGTATTTGAACTCAAGATATACTAACAGGACTATATGAGGTCACGGTAATCCACTCAATTTTCATTAGGATACATTTTATTTTGAAGGCATACAAAATACAAGAAATGCAGCTGCATATCTAGGAATATTAGCATGGAGGATGTGAGTGGAGAAGCTAGTTCGAGAAATTTTATACTCAGCAAATTTTCTGTGGGAAGCCGGGGAAGAGAGAACTTTTCTGACGAGCGCACACCATGATACACCACTGCAGGACAAAACATAATGTTTCATATATTATATGAAATGAATGCAAAATACTATGAGATTTCTGTATTTATAGTTTAGTAATAATTGTACCTGTACAATTCCTTTGAAGATCTCTGTTTTCCATGGAAGAGAAAGTTTCTTAATTGTACTTGAATGATCCTCCATTACATCATCCCTTATTAGCACTAGTTTTGCAAACCCATCATCTTTGAAAAAAAAAATTATTAAATTTCTACTTTCTTAAAATTTCAACTACTTTACCTATTATCGATGTTTAATTCTAAAATTGATCAATAATAATTATTGCTTTTCTGCTATATTGAAAATGTGAGGCAGGAGTGATGTTTTGCCCTGACGCTAGTATTTGGGGACGTACTGAGTATTCAGTACGATAACATGTCAGGTAGGGCAAAATATCACTCCTGATATTTTCCTGACGCAAACTCATATCATATACCAGAAAGGCCCTACGGTTTAGAGAGTACAATGCTTTATATAGCCATTTCAATTCCCTGGTTCAAATCCTAATTGAGGTTAACATATTTTACTCCTTTTTATTATCAGTGCTTTGAAAATAATAATAGACCAAATCGGCGCCTCCAGCTATTACTGGTCACATGACATATAGTGGGTACTAAATGTAAACAACCACATCGTAAACCACAGTGCACTCAGTTTGAACACAGTATATTGAGAGAGTGTTTTTTAGACAGTGACCAAAAGTAGGACTATGTTTTTAAAAAATAGTAATTTATAATTACTTGGGCCTGCAATCTCCGTGCATTTTATTTAGGCTCTGGAATGCTGCTAGTGTAGGCTATATACAAGTATAGGTCTAGGCAGCACAGAGAGTGTCAAGCCTTGACCAGGGCCTGGAGCAGAGAGGGAGTTATCACTCCTCGACTATATATCTCTGTAGTCGAGCAGGTAATAATGTAGAAAATAACCCTTAACGGTACTGATTGCTCAACCAAACTTGGTCTAGGAAACAGGCTGGTGATAATAAGCCTGGTTGGTATGGTACATCCTAATGCCAGTATGTAATAATAGTATTTGTTTATGTCATATGATGATCATTATACTTGGCAGTAACTACAAACATCCTATGATTTAATTTTGGATTTAAAATAACTGTAAAATAATATTCTTTTTTTTTTTTTCATGCTGCAATAGCATTTGCCATGAATAATATTCTTGAGTTAGGCCTAGGCCTAAAAACTACCTCAGCCGGCAACAACTCCACTGGAGCAATATGTACGTCGTGAAGGTACCATACCTTTCCTTGAAAAAACTTTCAGGCTTTATTCCCACTATCCATTGGATCCTTACCAAACCAAACTGATTAAAGTGTTTAAAAATTTAATTTTGGAACACTTCTAAGTGATTTACCAAATTATAATTCGCAATCCAACCAACATTTGCAACATCTATGATGTGACTTACATCAACAACAAGGCGAAGCCATATTCAATGCACTGTCGTCTCGCGATCTCGATAGATGTGAACAAACCCTAAAACCCACTATAAATCATGTGACCCGAGCCGCCTATTCAATTTATTGAAATGATATTCAACAAGGTCTGTATACGCACGTTAGCTTTAGTGAATTAATTATATTAATAGAGTGCTTGTCAACCTACTTAAGTCTGACTTAGAAGTATGAAGGAACCTGAACTGTTGACTCCACTGTGCTGCCCTCTGGTTACGCAACTCCACAATGCAGGTGTAGTCATGGAGACCTTGAGCAAAATAAATCAAGTATTGTGAGAATAACATGCTTTAGTGACATTTTAAACTCTTCAATAATAGACTTCTTTGTTTATACAGGGCAACCTGTTTAGTATCGAGCTACTGTTCAACCACAGGGCCCTATTAGTTGTACGTTAGGAAATGATTCCATGATTTTGCATCTTTCTCATTACACTAACTACAAAAACAAATTTCTATCTTACCATATTGTGGGTCAATATCATCCATTGGTGGCTTCTTTAATAATGGAAGATAAATGCTGTAGATGAAGGCAACAGAAATTTTGATAAAATTCAATGATAAACTTAATGCAGAGGTGTTGTGAATTGGGTTAAGTAGGAGTGGGGTGAGGTGGGGTGGGGGGTGTACCATTCAAAAACTGCTATTGTGACTAATAGAAAGTTTGATGGTTTTTAAGTATTAGATCTTCAAAATAAAGATTTCGTCAAAGAAAAATTGATCATGAGAAGCACAATACCCATATATGGTCATATCAGATATTTGATAAGATATTACTATACCTGTCAGATGACCCACGCAAACACTTTTGAATGAGATGTGCACAGTGAAGGCACTGGCTTAAAAAAGCAAGATCACCACCATCCTGTCAAAAAAATCGTTAACTGTCAAACACAGGAGGGTTAGGTAAGGATGGGGATACACATAAAGTAAGGAAGGGGATACATAAAAAATGGGGGCCCAAACCCCTACCCTTATTTTTTAAAAGTAGCAATGTTTGAGGCAAATGTTGTATATATATCTTGCAGTAGGAAACTAAGAAGTTTGATTTTTTACTTACTTTCCAGGTCCCAAGAATTAGGCCCCCTCGCAAACTGTGGAGGCTTACTCTTTCGTCAGCACCCATCTGTTCTTTTGTAAAGCCGCCATCTAGCCTCACCTTCAGAAGTAGAGATCTTTGACATGGGCTGAAAAAAATATACCACAAAATATCAACTGAACTATGGTATTAATAATTAAAAATTACCTTATTGTTAGGAGCTTACATATTACTGCTTTAGTTTAGTGTGTATGGAACAAGAACAATTAGGATACAGTACTCTCTTCACACTGCTTAATTTTATTAATCATTGTATAACATACAGTTAGCCCTCCAATTTGTGACTGAATTTGGGGTGGTCCCAGAGTTCGGTCACATAAATGATTGCTATATTGATGAGAATTAAAGGGTGCACTGTAGTTACAGTATGTAGAAATACCCACCTGTTACTAACTGCACTGCCATCCTTATGGAAAAATAGAGGTGCTAAGGCATATATTGCAGCTTGGTAGAGGCTTTTGATTGGTGGAAATTCCAGACTATACCACCGTACTGTTACTGATGTTTGAAAATGATATACATCTGATTGGTCGAAGAAATGCTCATTCTTGTCACTGTCTGTTAAAACTAACTGCCATCTGATGCCAAGTTTTCTAGAATTTTTCAAATATAATAAAATTAAAATTTACAATAAATCTTAGGATAATAATTCAACTGACTCTGAAAAACATAAAGAGAAAATATTCCAGTAAAAGTGAGCAGTTTTCTCCCAAAACACTCGATAAATGTTAAAGTAATTTGATTTATGGCAATACATGAAACATAAAACAATCTGAGAAAGACATAAAAATTAAAATGAATAAAATCATGTGGTATCAAGGACAACCAGAAGGAGAAATAGGAGAAGTAATTTTTTTTTTAAAACACACTACTTACTCGATGACTTTTTTAGTGTCTGCTGGAAGCAAAGTATAGTTGCTTTTCTTCTTCAGCAACAACTTAAGCCGTGAGTTACGTTTTTCAATGCATCTATTTAAAAAAAACAATACTGAATTACCAATACAAGTTTTAACTTGTGGCGCCACGTCGTAGCAACATATTACTCTTGTCCATCGGGACTTAAGAGCAAAGAGATACTGAACTTGAGAGAAGATATTACCTTCTTATACATTCTCGTTTCCATCGGATATCTCCATGCACCTTCAATTGAACCTCCACCGATTCATGCTTCTTTAACTGTCCGTATTTCATGTACAATTCCTGCCAAAGAACACTGGAGGCAAAAGATGATTAAGTTGAAGTTTATCAAATTATCTTTGTTGTCAGTTGTTTTTTGACATCATTGGAACTAATTTATGAGGTATTCATGTAACAAACAAAAAAAAATCTGATATTGGCACAGGTCCCAAGTCTACCCAAGTCACAGGAGTCTCCTGGAAATCGATAAAGCCTCCCTCACTACCGCGAGAGCACCTTCTGGAAAATAACATATCTACCGAAAATTCCACCCCCAACCCCCCGTTTTGCCACTAATTTTAGTGCTACTCACTTATCTATTCTAAATATGTTGTACCCTCCCATTTGAAAAGGTTTGGCCTGGGGACCCCTAAATTGGTGAGAATATAGATATAATAAAAACTATTTAAATTCTCTACTACATATACATACTCATCATTGGATAGCTTCAACCACCTTCTGCAGACACTGGCTGATGTCAGGAGGTCATTCGCTGGCAGGAACCCAAAGATGTAGAGCAAGACCTCATCTGGCATGTCATCAATGCTGGCTTTCCGACTTGCTGTGAACTTCCTCGGTAACTGCATCTGTATTGGGGTCTTTGCAGAAACTGGAGATTTTGATTTTGCCTTTACAGGAGTTTTTAAGACTTTCAAACCCTCAAATTTATCAATTAGATTTGGGTTTTGAGATCTGAAACAATAATTAACATTGTAAAATATATTCGTTTAGATGCTCCATAGTTTTATATTGGATCCAAATGAACAATGTTTTATCAATAATTAACATGTACAGTAGTGTATTGCCGCAATGTTAGTAACAAGTTTAAAAAGAAAATTTCTGTTCTTGGACCTCAACTTTTTTTTATTATAAGATTCGATTTTTTTTCTTTTTTGTTGGGGTGGGGGAAGGTGGGTTTGGTCAGCCTCTAGAAAATCATGCAGAAATCAATGTTACCTTTCATCAGCATTTCCTTCTGTATCTCCAATCCCTGATTTTGACTGATGAGATTTCAGGTAATTTCTGAGAACCTTCTTGTGATGATCACCCATCGTGTGATCTGGAAGACAAATTTTATTTTAATGCAAAGTATTGTCTGTACTATTTAATAGTCCTGTTATTATTATCGAAATACAGCTTGTAGTAAAGTAGGCCTGCCTCTCTTAAATTGATATGATGAATAGGGATGGCCTATTGATACTATCTATTAATTTTATATTTTACTGGCTATTTTTAATTATAACCTGATTTTTTCCCATACTTGAGTGAGATTAGGATTGGACTAGTCGATTGGAGACTTCACCAACCAATTATCATTTAATGAAATATACCAGTTACCACCAGTCCAATGAATTCTAAGTTCTAAGAATCCATACCGATGTCCTCCATCACCAGGCCAGGTCTACCTAGTCTAGCCTCTCTACGGCCTAGATTTAGCCTAGGCCTATAATAAATGGGTGGTTTTGTATACCAAAATATTAATATTCAGTGCTAGCTGGCCAACCCTCCCTGGCCTGGTGCAGGAGGTCAGGTATGATCAAATCAAAGAATAGCCTCCCTACCTACCTATCCTGATCAAAGTCTAGGGCCTACAACAAGTAGAGTGGTGGTAGACCTCTATCTAAGGCCTAGTACAGCCTTAACACATGTAAAATACACCGATCATAGAACTTCCATTCTATGGAGGGTGGAGTACTAAAGTGCATTAGCGCCCATTCCTATACTAACTTATATTCGTTATTACTTTATCTTTCGTATTGCTTCATGTTGAAAAATAACATCATTGACCTCACTTAAACTGCTTAAAGCTTGACGTCGCCATCGAAACAGCCGGGGTTTCGATTCTCGAAGTAAAATTGTGTGTACCGCCCTCTATGACTGTTTGCTCTTCTGTCAAAAAAATGCGCAGGTCCGTTAAAAAAAGGAGAGCTCAAGCGCAGCTACATCAAGCTAGCCAACAATCTGCCAGCCAACAACAAGCCAGCCCACAATTCCAGCCAACAATAAGATAAGATACGATCGCGTTGGACTGCAGATTTCACTATTTACTTCACTGTGTGTGCGGCCGCGAAATTAGCGATGTTTTTCAAAACAGCACAAATTCTTCAATCTAATGGCCACGGCTGAGGGATAAAAAGTGCGGATGGCGGGGAAGGAGATGGGGGAGGGGTAGGGATAATATTAGAGGAGTTGGGAAACAATAAGGAGAGGAATTGGAAAACAATATCGTTCGAAAACGACAGATTGTTCCTAAAAATCCCTTGGATTACACATAGGCATGGTGTATCCCTCATTCACACCCCATCGAGGTTAGAGGGGGACCGGAGGTCCCGTTTAATAATAGCTCCACCTTTCTATAATTTTCAGCCATTTTTATACTGGTGGTAAATATAGGTAACGATTGCTCGAAAGGGAAGATTGTTCCTGAAAATCCCTTGGTCTAGGATTATGGTATGACCCTAATCACCACAACAAGTGGGAAGAATTTTAGGCGGGAGGGGTGTAAATTTAGAGAACAATTATTCGAAAACAGCAGATTGTTCCTGGAAATCCCTTAATGGGGTTATGGAGCGATACACCCTCAATCACTCCATCGAAGTTAGAG
>NW_022737223.1:2402255-2426769 GCF_011630105.1 Anneissia japonica | reverse complement strand
CTTCCATTCTATGGAGGGTGGAGTACTAAAGTGCATTAGCGCCCATTCCTATACTAACTTATATTCGTTATTACTTTATCTTTCGTATTGCTTCATGTTGAAAAATAACATCATTGACCTCACTTAAACTGCTTAAAGCTTGACGTCGCCATCGAAACAGCCGGGGTTTCGATTCTCGAAGTAAAATTGTGTGTACCGCCCTCTATGACTGTTTGCTCTTCTGTCAAAAAAATGCGCAGGTCCGTTAAAAAAAAGGAGAGCTCAAGCGCTGCATAATATGCAGCTAAAGTTGCAGTCAGGTACGTAGATAGCGATCGTAATGTTGTCTCAGTCGGATGTAAATAAATGCTTTAGCATTACATTTGAAAATGATTTTGCGATTCTGCGTATGAATTATGGTGAAAATAGGTTTAATAAATGCTCATGCAATGCAATATTGAATTGTCTAGATTCCGTTTTACGGTAAGTGCAGTAAGGAATTTTCTTGAAGCTGGTCACAAAATGAGTCGAGTGTTCGTCATGGCTGCAAACACTTTTCGGCCTGGCCTGGAGGACCTAGGCCTAGGCCTGGTTTAGCTTAGATAGCCCTCCTGACAAGGACCAGATTTTGAGCAACGGTCGACCACACCCACTTTTCCTTATTGAGGGACACCGGACAACTATCCCTGCCAGACAAATACTGGTGCCACCCCCTGTTAAGCTTAATTTGGTCTTTTGAATCAATTAGCTAGTAGTAGTAGTAGTACTAGGCCCTAGGGGCCTAGGCCTAGTAGTAGTAGGCCTAGCCTAGGCCTGGACTAAATAAATAGACTAGGCTATGCCTAAGCTAGCTACTAGGCCTGGCATATAGGCCTAGGGCCTAATCTGAATTGTCAACTTTTTTTGTCTTCATTCCGGTGCCTGCCATAGTTTCAGGTCCATCCTATTTTAGTTAGTATTGTGTATAAGGAAGATTTGGCCAATATGTCTCGTTGCAATGAGCCTGTGAATATGGTGACTTCAATAGTGCAATTCAATACAGTACAGCTTGCTGTGTACATTATTAACCGACATCCATAATTTCGCAACTTGCTACCATTGTTTCATTTTTTCACTGTTAGCTGATGAAATGCCAATTTTTGTGATGATATTTTGCCCAAATATGATCCAGACATAACAGAATGGCCTATAAAGTTGTCTGCACATTCTGAAAATAGGGCCAATTTCCCAGTAAAAATCATGCCAAGGACTATGTTATATCCATGGCAAAAAACCATACTGTAAAGTTTCTTAGTTGCACTGATGATACCACCAAAACCAGCTCAAATTTACTTGGAAATCACTTGGAAAATAGGTGCAATTAATCAGAATTACTGCATAATAGTAATTAATACATTGTTTGTTATATTAAGATTAGTTCACAGCCTTATTTTCAGCAAAATCTGAGGAAATTGGTCCTTATTTTCTGAAATGCGCAGACGGATTTCTAGGCCAAATTTTTGCGCGGAGGATATACTGTATTCCTCACTCAGGCCCTTCTATACAGTTTGGGCAGGATACAACGTTCAGTTCAGTCACAATGAAGTTGACATATAAACTCATAAGAACTTACTCACATGGTATCATACGAATAAACTGATTGTTCTTATTTACTTCGTACTTACGAAAAATAGTGTACTGTACCGTACATAATTGCTACATGATTTGCACGGTATTGTATTAATAACCGCATGGTATTTTTCTTGGAAGTTACACTGTGAATAAGTTCTTATTGTTCTTATTCACGCAGTACCTGTAAATATCTTTCGATTTGTATAAACTCGAAAAATTCAATGCTTTACAGTGTGGCATACTCTATGTGCATGCTAATTATTTTATTCTCTTTAATTTCTTTTAGTAACCCAAAAGCAAAAGCATTGATAGCAATAGGTAACACCAAGTATTTCAGCAATGGTCTTGACCTTGAGTGGATGAGTAAAGCTCCTTCTGAAGATGTCCTAGGGGCCATTCAACTCTACCAAGAAATCTTACATCGAATAAGCCACTTTCCCATGCCAACCGTAGCGGCAGTTAATGGTATTTACTGTACTTTTATATATTTTTGCATAGAATGTATATGAATTTATGATAGACATTTGAACTGTCAAAAGAAAATCTTTGGATGAGATAGAAGTCTTCAAGGCAAAGATAAAATTAATAACTAGAGCAGTCACTCCAGACTGTACCTGAATACCAAAAAATATGCAGACTGCATGTGATGGGTGAATCCCTCATTTTCTTTTATGCTCGGGACCTTGTCCTTTGATATATTTTTTCCAAAATTTAATCATCTCTTTCTTTGATTATTATGTACTGCAGTATTCCACTATTTTATTTTCCACAAAATTCTATGATGATTTATTCATTAGTTATTGTGTAATCTTGGCTAACAGACAGACAGACAGTGGGGAATACGTAATCCCCTCTTTAGAAAATTTAATAAAAAAATACTGTGCCAATTTCATAGTGCACATTGCATTAAATGTAACTTCATGTTTTTAACAGTATGCATACATGAAAAGTATTTTAGTGTACATAACAATTTTCTTTCCACCTTGACAGGCCATGCATTTGCTGGTGGTGCTCTACTTGCTTTTGCCTTTGACTACCGTGTCATGCGGAGAGATCGAGGCTGGCTATGCCTGCCAGAGATTGACCTAAAACTAAGATTCCAACCTTTCATGATTCAGTTAGCCAAGTAAGCAGAGGTTCTTACTTGCTTAAGGTTTTGATGATTTATGAGCGGTGATTGATCCAGAAATTTGCCACTATTATTTAATGCACTTGTATGTACTAAATTTATGACAAAAAAGATGAGTTTCTTCTTCATTCCTTAGAAGCTAGTAGCGTTTATTCTTGAGTGTGCGCTAACTCCTTAAAAAGAAGAATGCTTATGCCCCTACCCTTGGGAAGGTGCATTTCCTCCATTTGAAATTTTCTAAAACAAAAAAATTAGGCTCAAGTAGTTAAAAATCATATTATATCAACTTATTTTGCCAGCCAGCACCCATTACTTAATCATCTAGGCCCCCCAATTAAACTTCCCCCCCCCCAATTAAACTTAACTCCCCCCAATTAAACTCTTCCCCCCCTCATCAGTCTCCCATTTCAGTACTCCTAGATACCACTGTTAGAATCTACATCTGATCTGGTTATGAATGCTATAACCATTGTAATTCTGCTGTTATATTTATATTTGTTTTTTCTTTCTTCTCCCTCTTTATTAGACTCCGATTAAGATCAAACAAATCAATACGCGAAGTGATTTTATTTGGGAAACGCCTAACAGGGCCTCAGTGTTTGGAGGCTGATATTGTTGATGCAATTACTGAGGTCGATGATCTTCTTCCTGCTTCTAAAATAATTGCTGAGAAATGCATTGGTAAGAATTCAATATCAGTTGCAGATCCAGGTGGTGGCAAAAGGGGAGCTCTCTCCACCCCCTCCCCTTAGGCAGTAGTGAAATAATCACTAACCATGTGTGAAGCCATATAGATAAGAGATTGAAGTGGCTTAAACTCCTAAGGGACTCCATAATATGTAATGGTAATAATTATACTGTACCCCAGCTTTCTGTTGAACAAAAGATAGTCTCTGCTGCCTTCAAACCATAGGTCCTCAACTGCCACCTGTGCCATCCTCGCAAAAAAATGATGGATCCGCCACTGAAACTGTCTGTAAGAAGTTATTCTGACAATTTTGTAAAACAATAATTATCAATAATTACTAAATAAATAAATTACAGACAATAATTATAATAATTATTAATATTTATTTTATTTCATTTCATTTATTTTATTAGTATAAAAAAAACACTCAGATGGCAACATAGAAATGTTGAAAATTATCTGAATTCACAATATAATACAATATAAAAATATACATCAAACGAAATATATTTATGCCTTAACTAAAACATCAACATTTAAAAAGAATTATAAATATGACTTACAATATATTAATTTTTATACATATAATTTATTTGTAATATTTTGAATATTTGTATAGGTGGGAGGACATTGGACCGTGATATGGTGAGAGTGATGAAGGAGGATATATATGCTGATATGCAGTCAAAAACTCAAGGTGCATCAAATGATGAAGGCAGGATTAAAGAATTGCAGTCAAAACATTCAAAGTTGTAAAAATAATTGAAATCAATACAAAATAATTATTTTTCTAATTGAGTATGTATATAATTGTCTGATATAATAAATAATGTTCATGATTAACAGTGTATTTCTTTTGGTCTTTTAAAATCAGATAATTATGTAACAAGTGTATTAGTCTCTGTAATAAAAATGAACAGCATTAAAAAAAGGGGAAAGCACTCTTCCCTCCTCTTCTCCCCCCCCCCCCCAAATTCAAAAATCTTGATTTCATTAACCTTTTTCATCAAACACCCTTTTTGTGTCTTAGAAAAATCAGTTGTACAAAATATCAAACTATTTTTCTCCCCAGAGTCTGACTTTAAATTATTTAAAGGAAACATAACCATGTTAAAACTAAAAGTTTCAGTGATATAGGCCTACATATTATTATCCGTGTTTTTCATAAACAAGTTAATAGAGGCTATCAGCAGTAATGACTGGTCAGTTATGAAGTATCTTCAAAAGATTAAACCTGAGCATGCTATGCCAATGTAGATGCCTATCATTATAAGAAAGATAAATGTTCTAGAAAACAATATTGTAGATAAAGTTAGGAACAAAAAGATTACAGAACTGTGAAGAAGAGGCATCACATTTCTCTAAATTAAGAGAGTGAAAAAGAACTGGAAAAAGAGATGTACAAGTCAGTCTTTCCTCAATCGGAGACCAACTCAAACTTCATACTATCTCAGTTGTTGCCAAGTGTCTCTTTGCTCAATATCTTCCAATATCTAAATGTTAACTGAAGGCACTTGGTTATCTCATGCCTTTGCTTGTACATTAATTTTTCTGTTTTTACTTCCACACACTTGAGATGGGTTGGCCGTAGACAGTGGCGTCTAGATGGGGGGGGGCAGGGGTCGCTGCCCCGGGTTCCGGGTATACTGGGGGCCCCGGACCAAGATGAACAATTTTCGGGGTAAGAACAAATCTCCATAGGGCCCGAGCCCAAGCCAGGATGAAAACTTTTGTTGTCAAAATTAGGAGAGACTTAATTTGGGGAGCGGCCGAGTGGGGGGTCCCAAGTGAAGGGGGGGATGGGCCATGTGAGGTGTTGCCCCGGGGCCCTTACTGGCTCTCGACGCAACTGGCCGTAGAGGTTGGATGCATGTTCCAATTTCCTGAGAGTTCTCTGTTAACCGACCTAAAAAATGTAGCGAATATCTCCGAATTTTAAATTTGAATTTTTAAGAAATAAATTTTATTCAGTCATTAGAAAATTCTAATATTTTAAATGCCAAACTTAAAAGTTACGTTTTACTAGATTTTTTTAAATTTTTAACTTATGAATGTTTCATCAATAAGCAAAATTTTATATTGTAAGGATTTGTTTTTTGTAAAGGGACCCCCACTCGACAGTGATTTAGTTAAATTTTGAGGTATTTCCTGTCTCATATTCGTTTGTGCTTGTTCATTGCTGTTTCTATTCTTGTAAATTTCAATGTTTTTCAGACAAATAAATGAAATGAAAGAGTAGATGACCGATTTTTGCAAAGGCTTATGAATTATAATACGTGAGAATTAATACTAGTACTGTAGTAAGTAACAGTGGTCTCTGTTACCATCATACTCTGATCATATTAGCTACTAAATTCTTAACTAAAATTTAGTGGCATCAAATCTGATCTTCAACAGCCGCGGATCCGGGAATTTCCATGACCTTCACTCAGATGTGGTGGTCCTTAAAGTGATGGATCCAGAAATTCGAAATAGAGGGTGCCAGTCACAGATAGACACCTCAGCCCCACCATGATTGGGGCTGAGGTCAGAAAATTAAGATTACGTGCCCTCTAGATGGCCAGAAATGGCACTCTCAGGATTTGAATATTATGTTTAGTTCTCTATTCTTTAAAAACAATTTTGAAATATTTACCAGGGTGGGGCTCAGCTAGTTGGATATGTAGTTTTTAGAATTGTAAGTAATGAAGTGCCATTTTCCGGTACCTATGGTGATTTAAGTCGAGTTTTTTTTTTTTTTTTTTTTTTTTAACTGAATGCGTAATAGAAATTAAAAAGAATTAAACGGTAATTTAAGTTCTATTTCTGAACCTCCAAAGGTATAAAATACTGAAATTTTCGCGTCTGACGTAGTGTGGACAATCATTTTATCAGGACACACCCCAGAAAAGAGGCCCCGGTAAAAAGGCCAGGTAAAAATGGCCCCAAATGACAGGTACACCTTTATTGTATTGTATTGGGTACAGTATTACAGTGTCACAACTTCTGCAAATAAGGTGCAGATAAAAATGTTTGGGTTTTTCTATTTTAAAAAATAATTAATAGAAAACCTCATTTGACATTTTACCTCAGCCTTAAGTTGTTTTTTAATTTTTTAGCAATTTCAGCCTCAGTGTTCTTATAAAATGTGTTCTTATAAAAAACAAAGTGTAAATTCCACCTGTATTTTTAGACTCAACCTACTCCTCTTTTTTGAGCTTTTGCAGAAAATCAGACTGCAATTGCATTCATTTTCTTCACTAAATTACCTAGTCAACTGACAAGAAAAAAAAAAAACATGCCTTTATCTATATATTTATTTCTGATAGTTCTAGTATGCAACATTATTTTCTATAAATATATATACCGGTACCGTAAATATACATTTTATTAAGCATTTCTCTTATCATCAATACATCAAAAGCGCGGATCCAGAGTTTACTCGCCCTGAATAACACAGATGGGTTGTCATGGTAGGCGGGGTCATGAGAAGAGAGCTACTTTCTTCTGTCGCTGGAAAACACATTTTAGTGTAATATGAAACTCATAAAATATCAGTTCAGGCATTTATTTTTGTGTCTGTGGAAAATATAACAAATGAATAATTCATAATCATCGTAGCCCTGATATTAGTTAAAAACATATTTCAGGGGCGGATCCAAAGACGTCATAGGGGCGAAAGTTGGGCCGACCGAGACAACACTGTCCTAGGGTGTCCGGGGGCATCCCCTGGGAACTTTTTGTGTTCTAGACGCCCAAAAATAACATTTGAGGCGTTTAGTCCAATGAAACTGTTTATCATATCTTGATACCTTCCCACGAAAATTGATCCTATCGTCCCCACCGATCGATCTAGCGTGACGCTGTTATATGGGTGTTTTTATAGATTATTGAGAATGGTAATATCACCGAAAAAATAGATAAAATGATAGTTGAATGACC
Source organism: Anneissia japonica (assembly GCF_011630105.1). Classification (NCBI taxonomy): domain Eukaryota; kingdom Metazoa; phylum Echinodermata; class Crinoidea; order Comatulida; family Comatulidae; genus Anneissia; species Anneissia japonica. Next base: position 2,419,441 of record NW_022737223.1, on the reverse strand, counting down.
AACAAAGACAACTGAAGACAACAGTTCGTCATTAGAATTTATTTAGTATAACTTTATTCGGAAAATTAATCTCAAAATCTAGTTGCCGTCCCAAGCGTTGTCAGTGACGTCGTATGATTTGTGTGCGATTTTTACCAATTAATCCCTAAGTAAAAAATAGTTGAGCCATGTAGCACCTTGCAATCAACCCAGAAACCTAGTAGTTTGTTGATTTTTAATTGGTAGCGTCCCTTCGGTGCCAAAAATAGTTTTTTGGCAGTTGCGTCCCCGGTGACATTGTGAGGGCATGTTGAAGTCTGGTTACTACTTGACCGTGGTTTGAAACCAGTCAGTATAATCTTTGGTAAGCATGCGGTTAACATAAGCAAGAATTTAGTAGTCCAATGAAACTGTTTATCATCTTGATACCTTCCGACGAAAATTGACCCTACCGACGTCACCACGGCGTTCTGGGATATTTTTTTTTTCTTTTTTTCCTCTTTTTTTACCTCCAAAAAATGGGATTTTATTATGGAGTGTCATTTCCCGCAATCTAGAGCTACTATTTCCCCAAATGTTCCCACCTCACCCCTTAACTATTGTGTGGACGAAGTACGTAGGCCTAAATTAAATACATCAAAGACAATGTTTTTAATGTTTATTTCTATAGTACATCACACAAAAATATCTGTGGTTGCCGAAAATCGCTCGTAAAACATCATGAGAATTTTGTTGGCGTTTCATTTTAGTTTTCATATGTGATGACGATGAATTTTACTATATATAAAAGTGTCATTTCCGGTCATCTTGACTATTTCCTAAATTTTTTACACCTCAGGCCCAGCATATTCACTTTCTTTTCATTTTGCTTTCGTTTTTATGATTTAAGAGGAGAGTGTTGGAATTTTGGGTTGTAGGCTTAAATGGAAGAGCTACCTTTCTGTGGGCTGGTAGGTTGTTTTGCATACAGTTATCCAATTGCTATTTTTTTTCTTTTATATCTCCATGTCTCCATCACTCCAAGGACTATTTAATCAATCTGCCTAACTGAAACCCAGACCCCGCCCTCAGTAGTCTACTGTTGATTTTTTGCAAGAGCAAGAGAAGCGAGGCCTAGGAGGCCTAGGTGTTTTTGCGATTTCGCACTGAACTGGGCTAGCTCAATATGGCTTCAAACATTTCGATTCCCCACCGTCTTCCTTTGCTTGTAGTATCAGGTGGAATTTTACTTCCTGGAGCATCGATGCGCATTCCAGTTAATACTCCACGCAAGTATGTAATGTCAGACCAATGCCTAGCCTAGCCTACTAGGCTAGGCCTAGCTAGAGGCACCCTTGGCCGCTCTCTCTACTACTTGCCTACAGCTAGGCCCAGGCCTACCTAGCCTAGGCTAGTTAGGTGGCTAGGCTTACTAATACTACTAATAGTAGACGTTTATTGATTACCAAGACGTTTATTGATTATCAAGACGTTTTATACTCTCGTCGTGTGGTAATATTTTAATCATTTTTTCATCCGTGTGGTCCTGTGTGGTGTTTTGTGGTCTGTGTGGGGCTTAGTAGGGCCGGTGTGAATATGCGAATTTAAAAAAAAATTATCCAAAACATATGCTCTGTATAACTAAGGTTTTGAAAGATTTGTTGCTTTCAAGTAATTATTCAATGTTTGAATTCTGGTAGTTTATTAGGTTGACAACAAACAAACAAAACAACAACCACCATAAACGTTCCAGGTTCTTTTAATCGTCAATTTAGAGTATATATACATTCACCATTACCACATGTCGATATGTTCACATCGACAAAACAAAAAACCCTGTAAAACAGTAGAATTACAGTCTTTATAAATCATTAATTGTATAATACATTTGCAACCATATCAATATACTCATGTACAGCATTACTACACAATACTATCTATTACCTATTAATCATTTAACAATATTACCTAACCATTACAATATCAATGCATAGTTGCATAACACTGTGCATACCTGGAGGTAAACAAAAGCTAACTTTGGAGGAACACAACCATCGTATTCAATCTAAGAATGAACTATTATAATTGTTTAACGATGAAAAGATAACAATAATATTTAAATGTAAAACAAGTCCAATAATACACTCTACAGCATTCAGACACAACTGTACCATTGCGGCATGCATACCTATCATCCACTATGCCATCACAAACAACAACATTTCTCGGTTGCAAACTCAAGAAATACCTACCTAATACAAATACTTGAATCAATTATAAATAAATCTATTATCAAACATCATTAAAGATATTGCAATGTATAGTGTTACTATTAGCAAAATACGATGTTCAATATAACAATTTATTAACATACCTGTAAACTTATTCTATTAAGCTTACGTTGCCAAACCGGCAAACCGCACAGTAATGATAGAAGTGTTCAACAGCCAGCAACCATGTGAAGACCACTATATACCCAGACAAGGAAGATCATTACGCGCATACAGTATTACGTAACATTCAGCAGCTTAATTAAGTACTACATAGATGCAATACTTCGCTGTGCAATTACTACACGCCAAGAAAGAGGTCAACACGTTTACTTGCTTTTCCACAGAACTTCAAATACTGTACATCCCACCATATGGCTCCTAACCAGCGCTATATCAATTATTAACTTGTGCGTGTTGCATTATGAATTCAGGCTGTTTTCAGTGTGTTCAATATGGGGTTTTGTAGTGAAAAAAGCAAATTTTAATTACGATTGTAATCGTAACTATAATTGAATTTCAACTTTATTGTAATTGCAACTGACTGTATTTGTAAATGTTAGTAAATGACTGTCAGCACAGATCAATGACCTTGAAAATGTTGCTTTTTAATGTTTTGTTTATCAATTTTTTGTATATTTGCAAGTTTTATTCAAATGTTAAGATGTTTAAAATGAAAAAGTAACTTATTAATTTTACAGCATAATACTGTACATCTCTTTATTACAGCATGAATATGGTGAAAAGTCGAATATTAAGGCACAATACTCTAAGCAGCACCATCATTGGAGTTGTACCAAAAGACCCAGAATTAATGGTGAGCCCAGTGCACAGATTTTAATCAATATAAATATTGACAAATCCATCTGCCTTTTAGTGAAAATGACAACCTCCTATAAAAATCAATACTTATATAACCATAGTAACCAGTCAATAATTATTAGTAATTATTATTAAGATATATTCTTTTATAGTTTTTTTTTAATACATATCTTCCTTTTTAAATAGAAACTAATTTTTTCCATCAATTCACTTCTTTCATATAGAAGGATGATTTGTCTTCATTACATCCAATTGGCACTGCTGCAGTTGTTGTCCAGGTAACCGGTACAAACTGGCCAAAACCAGCTTACAGTCTACTTGTTACTGGTTTGTGTCGGTTTGGATTGGATAGCATCGTGCAAGAATCACCTTATCCTGTTGCAGTGGTAAATCAACTAGATAAACTTCCTGGAGAGGATGTTGGTATGTTTAGTGTTATATTTATCTCAATACAGTACAAGTTTATATTATTCTTATTTCATGGTAATTTATGCACTAGCATTTTAGTATAAACTCCCTTTTATCATTAAAGAATCAATAACACAGTACATGGAACCTCCTTTACTATACATATTCTTGTGCAGCTATTTCAGCACTTGCAATTTAATATATTTCCAAATCATCCATGTATCTTATACCAGGTATCCATACTACCCTGTGTGGTCAAAATTTTGTAGATAACTTGTCCTACCCATGGCATTATCCCCAGAATCAAATTGATTGATTAATTACAATTTATATTATTTTTAAGTGACTACTGTAGCCATTTCAATTTTTATTGACTGTAGATTCTGATTCAGCTGAACTTGGTGATGTTGCTGATGTGTTCCGTGAGCAAGCTAACGCATTAATTGAGCTTCTGGATGTCACAATGCCTGTAGTTAGGAAATTGAAGGTAATAATATCAAATGTACAAAATCATACAAAATGTAAGAGGAAGGGGAGGGGGTCAGAAGGAACAAGGTTCCTATCTCCCACAGCTTTTGTCTGCCCACACACAAGTGAGTTTATAACCAAGGAATCTCCTTTTCAATTAAAAAGCAATTTTTCAGGATCGTATGCCTAAAATGTTTTTTTTTTTTAGAGAGATTTTTTGTGAAAGACAGCTAAGCTACTCAGTTCATGAGCTTTGCCTAGGGAAAGGCTTGTACGTAGAATTGGGCATAATATATGGGGTGGGCTTATACCTGAAGCGGGAATAACAGTAATTATTTTTTTATATTTTGAAATTATTTAGCGGCTGTTGGATAGCCTACCAGTGACAAGACTTCCAGACATCTTTACAGCTATCATTAAAGCTTCTTACAATGAAAAAATAAAGGTTTGTCAAATTTTCATCCAACTTTATTTGAAAACATTAATAGGCTCATCCAAACATAATATCAAACCAGCAATACCGGGAAAACATTTTCCTCACCGGTACGCGTGGGGTGAGTAATTGTTTGTAATAAACTCAGGTGGGCAAAGTGCAGCCTGTAGGCCACATGTGGCCCGACAGTATTACTTTAGCGGCCTGTGACAACCCTATATGTGCTGCCTGCCTATGATTTTTAAGCTAAAAAAATCCCTTGTTCCATCATCTGTAAAAGGTAATTTTAAATCAGCATAAAGCATTATCAAAAAGCAGTTCAATAAGGTTTTTCTGAAATGTCGAAGTTTCGGTGGAGCCCTCAGTGTTAAATCAGAAATCCATTCTGCCTTCCAACCGTGGCCTATAGTAAAACAAAAACTGAACTAACCTGGATTTTGAAATATTGTGGATTCAAAATATTTGTTATTGTCTAATCAAACAATCTATGTAATAAATGTGTTTAAAGTTGTAGATGTATAGAAAATTGTGAATACTTTTAAAAAAAAATTCATTAATCTAATTCTTCAGGTTCTGGATGCCGTTGATATTGAAGCACGCTTCCGCGAGACATTGCCATTACTGATGCGACAGATCGAGGGTCTGAAACTTCTTCAACAGGCTAAAAAAGGCAAGCAGGGCAAGCTGGACACTGAGGATCACAAGAAAAATATCAGGGTGATGGACTTCAAAAAAGAGCTACGCAAATACCAGAAAAGTATAAATGACGAGGGTGAAGTGGATGAAATTTCTGAATTAGAAGAAAAAATAAAGTAAGAAAACAGCACAAATTTGATTTCAGCCGTAGTTATTTAAATGAAATTTGATAAATAATTATTTTCCATCATGAATGCATTTGCAAATTTTAATTCCTAAAAGTGAAAAGGTTCCTAATAAGAAACCAAAATTGGATCAAAATTTTAATCTTTAAAAATACTAAAATCCAATATTGAATCCGGATGTCTAAATTGTGTCTTGGTCTACATTGGGGAAAGAGGCAGACTTGTTTAAAACAGCCTTTGATAAAAATATTTTATTACTAATTGTTATTAGTTGATGTTTCTATTTTTAAAGATTAAAGGGGAATAAATCACCAGTTATGCACAGGCTTCTCTTACTATGGCATCAGGTCTGCATCACAAGTAGGCTGGTTGCTGATTCCATGGTTAGATTCAATCATATCCTTGACCTTAAAGGGTACTCTGATCTCTCTATAGACAAAAAAAAAGACAAATTCTAAAAGCTTTATTGAAATATATGTGTGATACAAACATGATTAGAAAAGAGATGCCTATACATTTTCAATATGTTCAACCAAACCATTAGTTAAATTTATTTACTGAACTAAACTATCTCTAAATCATCTGGTAGAGGGTAGCATACTTGCACCTTTAACACCAATTAGGAAATCAGTCATAGTCTAAAGAGCATTTATTGTGAACTGGTTGAAATATCACAGTACAGAAACAAATTATTCACTTATAATTCATTCAGTTAATTTGTAAGAATCCGTTTGGTTGTAGATCAGCTTCTTTGCCTGAACATGCCTTAAAGGCTGCCAAGAAGGAGCTAAAACGTCTGAAGAAGATGCCTACAGCTCTTCCTGAATATGCCATTACAAGGAACTATCTGGAGCTAATGCTAGAGCTTCCATGGTCAAAGAACAGTAGAGATGTCCTGGATATAAGTAAGGCAAGGTATGCTGATGATGGTTTTTTCAGTCGTCAATTTCTAATTTAGGTTGTCAACATGTTGGTATAAATAGTATTACTCAGTATGAGCCACTACCAGTGCCACCGACTAAGGATGCAGGCACTTTACAAAGTCATCTCCCATCTTAAATTTGAGAAAATTATAAATGATATTTCGTTACTAGGTGCAGCCTCAAGACTTCTGATACCCCTTCCGAATAAACCTACGTTAATTTCGGAATGATACTGGATGCATTACCATACATCAAACAAAAAAGTCTACGTTTATCCTGAGTTGCACCCATTTTACACTGGCAACAAATGTTCAAATACAGCCCTCAATTTTTGTTGCGATGGTGATCATCACTTTGAATTCTCGAGTCGTGAAGAAGCCAAAATTATTGTCAATATAGAAGCAGTGTATATGCAGATTTTGTTTACATTGCGCAAATTAAATCAGCAGTTTTGTTATCAAGTTTATACAGAAGCGCAGGAGGTTTAATTTGAAAAGTGTCTTGGCCTAGCCCGTTGCTAGCAAAGTTTAGACCTACCTGACCACCACTGCTGTAGGCGCCAGGTAAGGCCTATACTCCAGAATTGAATGCAGTGTTGGTTTACACTGGCAACTCTGAATGCATCCCGCACAGCGAACCAGGGATGTTTGGCAAACCGGTTGGTATTTATTGCTGTTTACACTAACTACGACTCGGGAGTTTCTAGCTCGGGTATTTGAAAATCCCTGGTTGTGTCCGGAATTTTGCTTGCAGTGTAAATCGGTATTAGTTTCATTTTCAAATGTTCATATTAAAGACAACAGGGCACGGAGTCAATGTATAGTGGAATTTAATATAATTTATAAATGGAATCAGTACAAAGTTGCCATGAGGCCTACAACTGGTTAAATGCCATGTCATTTTTTAAGGTACTAGTGTTCTAAAGTGTACTAGTGTTCTAAAGTGCACAAGATCTGTGATTCTCATTCACATGGTTATAAGCTTCAGATAGATGGAATGGAAGTCTTACTCTGTTGCATCTCAAATCATTTTCTCTATAATAAATCAAGTATAAAATGTATTTCATAGAAAGTTGGCATAAAAGCTCTAGGCTACGTAGGCCTCCTTATGCCATCCTTGTGAGTTGGGCTGAAATATCTAACGATAATTAATAATAATTAATCCTGCTTCTCATTTATAGGCACGACCTTGATCAAGACCATTATGGTTTAGAGAAGTTGAAGAAACGCGTTATTGAGTATTTGGCTGTCCGTCAACTCAAGAACACACTCAAAGGCCCCATCTTGTGCTTCATCGGACCACCTGGAGTCGGCAAAACCAGTGTCGGGAGATCAATCGCCCAAACTCTTGGTCGAACATTTCATAGGTAAATCAGTCTAATTAGGCCCCTGAAATTTACTATTAGATTTTGTGTGATAATGTAATAATATGTATTTAAATCTTTTCTTCCAAGATTCAAATACCAGTAATATTAAACCTTATATTTGAATTGAATTAATAAATGTTCTCTGATCTAGGATATCACTTGGTGGTTGTTGTGATCAGTCTGATATTCGAGGCCATCGCAGAACCTACATCGGTTCGATGCCAGGCCGCATCATCCATGGACTCAAGGTCGTTGGCACCAACAATCCTGTTTTTCTTCTTGATGAAATTGATAAATTGGTGAGAAGCAAAATATAAAAACATCTTTTTTGGCATATATTAGGATGTGTGATGTAGGTGTAATGCAAACACTTGCTTCTGTTTTAAGAAAACTAATGTTCATTTTGCAGGGTAAGAGTTTGCAAGGAGATCCAGGCTCGGCACTTTTGGAAGTCTTGGACCCAGAACAAAATAACAGCTTCACTGACCAGTATCCTTTTAATTGTTATGGTTAAGTTCACACTAGAGCTTTAATATCCAGATTGGAAGCTAACCGTTAGCTGACCATTACCAGGAAGTGGATACACTAAAAGTTAGCAAGCTCTATCAGCAAGTAGACCTCATTTCTATCTTTAACCAATCAGGCATACACATTTCCAATTTCGATTTCCTATTGTCTAGTGATCCCATTGTCGTCTTCTTGATATCGTGGATTAGGGATTTTCTGTATGAATACAATGGTGAGCGCGTAGTTATTAATCTAGATCGTGCTAACAGCTGGTGTGTGTGCGTGTGAACATAGCCAATATTAATGTTGATAAAAATGATAATTATTAATAATTATATTTCTAGCAATAATTACTGTATTCATAATTTTATTAGTATTCATTTTATATTAATAATAATTGATATTAATATTATAATACTCAATATATAATTAATACTTATAAACAGTAATGATGGTAATCAAATAAAATAATTTTCCTGAACAGCTATCACATTTACTTAAATGTACCCTTTGACCTGTCACAGGTATTGTTTATTGCAACTGCCAATAGTGTATCTACAATCCCTGCCCCTTTGTTGGATCGCATGGAGGTCATCCATGTTCCAGGGTACACTCAAGAAGAGAAGATCAAAATTGCTATGCATCATTTGATTAGCAAGCAGCTGAAAGAACATGGACTGACTGCTGAGCAGATACAGATTCCTGAGGATACTGTCAAGCAAACTAGTAAGTATTATTTGTTTTATATGCTGGGTGGTGCAAAGCTGGTCCAGAGTTGGGGGCCAGAATTATTTGTTTAATATACTATGGTAAAGGCAAAGCATAAACTTTGAATATGAGCTCTGACCTTACTGGTCTGAGCAAGGCCTTTTAACTGTTACCAGGATAGGAGGCTGGCTGGTTTAAGCTGTCTAACTTGAATTAGCCTTATGTGTGGTATTGTTATGCTAATTAGGCAGATAAGCACAATCTGCACATGCTCAGAAAAACAAAACTTTCCTTAGCCACACTGCGTATCGGCTAGGCATACAGCTAAGCCTAGCCGAGAATTACAGTACGGTAAAACAAATCAAAATAAGGGTACTAATTTCACTTGGCATGCAAATCAATCTTACTTACACACTTAAAAACAAACTAATCTACCAATAGAATCACCTGCTAGTTAAGATATAAGGCAAGTATGTTTACAAATTAGATTTTAAATTGATGTGATTTTGTTTTGTATTATTACAATGAACATCACATAGGCTAGCCTAGGCCCGGCCTAGGCCATGTCTAACCGCTTATAAAAATGCAGAATTGTGCTTTATAACCACAAGGAAGAAATGCATTATAAATGCCCATGCTAGTACCAGTGTTCTCTTTACACAAATCAATCCGTTTACCTTCCCAGCATATTATGTTGCCATACTGGTGCCCATTTGTTTTGGTCTCACAAGTTGTATCCAGCATTTTTGACAGTAGGCTAAATTCATCTACCACCCCTCTTGCACTGCTACTGGTTACATAACAGTGCACTGGTGTAATTGGTGTTGCATCGTTGCTATCTTTTAATATTACATTAAATGCAATCCTGATTCTTTTAGTTAGTCAGTACACACGTGAAGCTGGTGTTCGACAGTTGGACCGCAAGCTTGGAGCTATTTGCCGTGCTGTCGCTGTCAAGGTTGCAGAAACCCGATCCAAGACATCACAAGAAGGTACAGAGAATAAAGATCTCCTGCAAATAAAGAATGAAACTCAAGAGAATGTGAATGGCAGTGACGTGCTGGAGATGTCGCATCCACCAGACATGCCAATTGTAATTGATGAATTTGCGCTGAAAGACATTCTAGGAGTATGTACATTTTAATCAGGTTGTTTGATTAATAAAGCTGTTTTGACAATTACCATTTTAAAAAAATGTATTAAATATAATAATCACATTTTTTTTTTCATTTTAATATTTAACATAGCCACCAATCTATGAGAGTGAGATGTCCGAACGATTGTCCCAGCCAGGTGTTGCTGTTGGTAAGTTCTTTAGTTTTCTGCCAGCAAACAGATCCTAAAACTTGATAGTGTGGTTGGAGCTGTGCGATTGGAAGTTCAATACAATTCAGTTTATGGCTGCAATTGCGTGCATAATAAACCTTTAATAAGTCACAAGTGCATATTTAAAATCAGTTGTGTTTCATGAAGGCTTAGCTTGGACTGCAATGGGAGGTGAAATAATGTTTGTTGAGGCAACTAGGATGGATGGAGAAGGGAGACTGACATTGACTGGTCAGCTTGGTGATGTCATGAAGGAATCTGCTAGCCTGGCCTTGAATTGGGTCAGAAGTCATGCTGTACAGGTCAGATAGTTTGTTGTAATTTTTTTTCTCTTCTAGGTTAAAGAAATTCTATTTTATGAGGCAAAACAATATGAGGCATGTCGTGGCGAAATGGTTAAGTTGTCGCACAGGCCAGTATTGAGTAAATAAACTATATAATATGGGAGCTCAAAAAATTGTCTAAAAATCCAAATTTTTTTTTTCACTATAGATCAACAGTTTAATGTCTTATTAATCAGCCCTACCTCCACGTCTTGGAAGTGGGTTGTGGATAAATACAGACACTTTTGGGTTGTTATTTTGTTGTTGTTTGAGAACCAGCAGAAACTATTGTTTCCATCTGTTAATGAAAGTTGATTGCAAATTTTATTTGTTTAAATGTATATTTTTTGTGTTTTAATACATTTTTTATGGTGTTTTGAGATATTTTGCAGACTGTATATCTAATCTACATCATGTTATTTTGTTCTAGTGTGGTATAGAGACTAAACCTGGCACTGATTTGATGGAAAATACAGATATCCACATCCACTTCCCAGCAGGAGCTGTTGGCAAAGATGGACCATCAGCTGGTGTAACAATTGTGACAGTGTTGGTATCTATCTTTACAGGAAGATGTGTACGCTCTGACACAGCAATGACCGGCGAACTGACCCTTAGAGGTCTTGTTCTTCCGGTAATAACATATTAATATTAGAAGCACTTTTATCTGTAAAGAAAGGCACTGTATAAATAAATAAATTGAGTAAAAAGAGAAGTATTGTGCTTGCGAGTACAATTTTTAAACAGACAATACACTAATTGTAGTTTTATAAGATTTTTTATTTATTTTTGTTTTCACCTTGTTACAACTCGCTTACTTGAGCTGGCGTCGCCACCTTAGCAGTGCATGGTAATAGAGCCAAGGTTTATCCAAAGTGTAAGCTGCTGGAGCCCAGCATATTGTGTGGTGGAAAATCGGGAGTGCGCACTTTGATTTCCTTTCGTGTTCACGATTTGTTTAATGCCATTTTTTGCGGCCGTCTCATTTCATTATTTAAACGGCTTGTTTGTTTATTTTATTATATTTTTTATTTATTTTCATAATTGTATTTATTTATTTATTTTTGTTTTTCAATATGTTTTGTGGTCTGGTTACTGTCAGTGCCTTGAGACAATTGAATTGTGGAAGGCACTCTAGAAATATCCTACTATTATATTTACCATAGGCTAATGTTATAATTGTTCTTTCCAGGTTGGTGGTATTAAAGAGAAGGTATTGGCTGCACATAGGGCTGGTATAAAGCGAGTAATTATCCCCAAACGTAATGAGAAGGATTTAATTGAAGTGCCTCAAAATATCCAGGTAATCTGTTTGAATCTGCACATGTGACATCACACAAATGATTGGTTTATCTTACTTATTATTGTATGTCAGTTGGATTGAATTGGATTTATTCGGTGTAAACACCAAGGATAATCCACGAAAGTCTAGAAGAAGACTTATTTCCAGTGGGGTCCTTCTGGTGGTGATTGGGCAGTACACCGGGAGACAATCCCATTGACATTTGATAATCAATTTCTTTCACTACCTTCTTAATGGTGCCTTGAGTCTTGTGAATTTAATGGATGGATTTATTGTATTTCCTGATTGATTGATTGATTGATTGATTGGTATATTGATTGATGGAAGCGGTTTGGCGCAGCGGGAACGATTTGGTTTCCCAACCTCGAGATCGGGGTTTCAATTCCTTGCTGTGCATTTCGCTTGTGTCCTTGAGCAAGACACTTAATCTGCATTGCTTCTCTCCACCCAGGAGTATAAATGGGTGCCTGGTGGGGTTACCTGCTCCTGCGCTGATTACCACCAGCAACACTTAGCATGTGGACCCAATGACCAGGGAAAAGAACTGTGCTTTATAACCAGGCGCATTATAAATGACTGTACCAATAACAATACCGATATATTAATTGTTTGAATGAATGATGTAATATAATGTAGTTGGATTTATATACTGAAGTCTCAAAGCGCTCGAGGTGTGGACCTCAATAACTTGCTACTTCCGTAAGTGTCTCTTAATGTCTGAGTTACCAAGCAAACCAGTACCAGCTATCTCTTGTCATATCCAAAACAGGGGCTGTATGAACCAGTTATACTGGGGCAACCCCTTACTTGTCTCAAAATATGTACTGGGTTCTTTAAAGTACACCAGTCCAAATTGTGTACATTGGGCCTACAGTGAGTTTGTAGTCCTTATCTTGATCCACCACCAGAACCATAGGCGAGCATGCCGTTTAAACCAGCGCCGATATTATAGCTGTACTTTGCAACACCCCCATCTTAACTCCTCAGCCATTCGACATGCAAATAGATTGATGTATGAGATATTTTTTGGTAGGAAGGTTTCAGTGAGAGATTGATGGGTTAAATAATTGATAGTTTGTGTTTACCACATGATACAATACTTTTGTAGATTTACTTCTTTCTTTTTATCACCATATCATTGAGGCAGGCGCACTTCCACTAAACTTCCTAACTAGGGGAGTAACATTTGCAATCAGGACTATGCAACATTCTCTTTGTACACTGATTGCTTACACTGCAGTCTGTCTACTTTTAATTTCTTTACATTTACCCTCAGTGTTTATATTTTGAATTTTGCAGAAGAACATGCAGTTTTCATTTGCCAAACGTTTGGAAGATGTTTTGCAAGATGCATTTGAAGGTGGATTCCCCTCTATGCAGGATGCCACAGCTGCTGTTACCACCAACAGTAAATTATAGATTAATCACTGTCCAATCAAAACCAACAACAACAGTGAACTATGAATCACTGGCCAATCAAAACCAACAACAACAGTGAACAGTGAATCACTGGCCAATCAAAACCAACAACAGTGAACTATAGATGAATCACTGGCCAATCAAAACTAACAACAGTATACTATAGATGAATCAATATCCAATCAATACTAACAAAAGTGTACTATAGATGAATCACTGTCCAATCAAAACCAACAAAATTGTTTCGATTTCTGAATTCAAGATGGGAAAAGAAGAGCCTATCTAGTGTATTAAATAGGCCTCAGTACTAGTACTGGACTACGCATCGTAGTGCTACTAAACTAGGCCTAGCTAGTAGAAGTCTGTTTCAGTTACCGTATGACTTGACGATTTCTCATTGTATACTTTGGAGATACGCTAAGACTGAGACCTTAGCTAGACGCTTGCCACAAACATCCGTTTACTATACAAATTTCAGTTGTCCTGTGTGTGAGAGGCCAAGGCCTAGTTGCCTATTGTTTTTAGAGCTAAACAAATGCAATGATGTACGTCTATGCTATATGCGTCAAGCAAAAACTACATGTAATATAATTAATTATAATATCCTATTGAGAATCCATTTCTTTTGTGAATTTTGTTACAAACAAACTATCAAATGACATAAAATTTTGCTATTATTATTTTATTTTTTTCAATTGCATATTATATATTCAATTGACACACTTTAGCATAGGCATTGCCTTCATTCATGCATACAATGGGCCCAATATAACGTCCCACTAGTGGCTCATGTCACAACTCTGTCTATATAGGAACTCTAGCATTTTGTACCGCGCCTTTTTCTTTGCATGTGAATAATTTATATTAATTACGATGGAGATATTAAGATGGTAGCTATCTCATTATTGCATGTACTGTCAGTATAGTCTAAACATGTGAAGACTGCCCTTTTTATCTGTTAACTTAAAGTTCAGAGACAAAAATATCCAACAATCATATACCGTAATTATATTCAAGTAATTTCATCTTATTTTTTTCTGGAGTATTATATTAATATTCTTGAAAATATACTAATAAAATAATAATAATTGTATTTTCTAATCTTACCCTTATGTTATTTATTATATTCAGCCTAAGATAAATGTTACTGTTATAAAAATGATTATTTTATATGTATGATTTGAAAGAAATTTGCATATATGTACACTTATGGATAATAAAATTATATTTCGAATGAATATACTCTACTATTTCGTACTTTTCAATTATGTGGTTGTGACGACCTTGACTTTTATAAAGTATTTCACTATGAACTTTGGCACAAGCAACCGATCTACAGTGTATAATTTAAAAATTATATTACTGTACCTCTCGTTAGATTCAAGTAATATGGATTGATTTGTAGAATACAGTGCATTGTGAGATTAAGCAGAAGATATGAACATACAACGGCGCAGTGGCGCGCGTATCTAGGGTGCGCATGGGGCGCACGACCTCCTAAAAACAGCTGTTTTTTTTTTAAGAATATGGACCTCAAGGTGGCCGGAAATTGCATTTCTATACTGTCGGCACTATATTTTTAATGATGACAATAATATATCAAGAATGCAAATACACAATTACATTTATTAATACAATTTAGGGGGAGAGGTTGCGATTGCACCGTCTGCATCCGCCCCTGGGTGAGGGGATGTGCGGGGTGTGCAAAAATGGACCAACTAAGATATGGGGGGGGGGGTGGCGCATATAGCAAATACTATATCATATGGCCAACGATAGGTTGCATGGTTAAATGTAGATTCCCTAATAATCCTATGTAATACTACGTTCTCGACTGTCTTAAAAAGAAGAAATGGACCTTTTCCAATTGGGTGTGGGAGGGGTGGGGTTTCATACTCTCCCTTCGCACACCTTGAACTGACCTTTACCAGACAGTACCAAATCAGTTGCTTCGATCCTTACAGCAACTTTTATCGTATCAAAAACGCAACTGATTGTGACGTCACGTTTGGGTAACAATGGGGATTTCCCCAAATTTCCGCCAATCATCTAGGCTAGGTGTAATTGTTCCCGGCAGGAAGCAAATCAACTTGTCTTGTATTGACGCTATTCAGAAATACGGGCTGTTATAATTATTGTAAGTTATTTACTTTTTATAATAATTTACTAAAACACTGATTGGATTGGTAAGTAGAAATGAATGATCACAGTACAGTCTTGAAACTTTAGCCAGTCATGTTGTGACGTGTACGCCTATGTATCAATCATGGCGTCGTTGCCGTCCTGCTTCGAAAACATCCCATTGTTAACCAAATATTAATTTGCCAATGGTTGGGGCTCAGGTTTGAAAGTTTTGAGAATATGGACCTCGAGGTGCATATGTTCCTGCCCGAATGGCCAGCGCTTTCCAGCTTCGGAGAAAGTGGAATATACAATCGACATTTCGTTTAGCCGCCTATCACCGGGGGCGCAAGAAGATCCTGCAGTTTGCAGATCAGTTTTCTGATGAGATAAAATATAACATTACTAGAATCACTCAGGTATAGCTTTTATTTTAAATTAATGACGATTTTCAAAGTCTATAGCCTCTCATCAACATTATTGTATCTTTGTTTAAATCTTGAATCCTGGGTACGTTACACTGCCAATTGAGAACTTTATCTTTACGGTCAATCCTATACCCCTCCCTCCAATTTGAGATCACTTTTTTGCAGTACTGTACCAACGATCTTTATACTTTCATCAATACAAAGCAAATGCTCTAATGTTGGAGACTAAACCACAATTTCAAGTCCCTAACATGGTCTTAAAAAAGAGGTATATTTACAGTATATTTATTTATATAAAATAATGTTGCATACTATACTAACAGGAATAAATAGGCCTATAGGGGCCTACAGATAAAGGCTCCCGAGGGGGCATAGACACAAAAACCGCTTATAACTCAAATAGCACGCATCATCTGGCACTTTAGCAGCGTCTGCAAGCAGCGCATTCACTGTAACAATGAAGCGGCTTTATTAAAAACTATTTTCTCCTTGATAAAAAGTCTGTTATTTTTTTTTTCAATTTCCAGACGGCTTCCCAGCCCTCCAAAAATGTTTCGCAGTCCAAATTTTGGCCACGAACCATAGTTTGCGGAACGTCGCTCTAAATAATGTTGACATATTTTTGTTTAAACATTATCCAGTATCTGCTTCGTGTAGTATCTGTGTTTTGTTTTTGTATTTGTTTCGTATATGAATTAATTAACAACATTTATGCTTTCTTAATTACGGGTCGCTCGCTGCAAGTGCTACTTGATAAGTGGTCTTTTTTTCATTTGGCATTTACTTTTTGAACAGTGTCCTTTTTCACACAATTCTTCTTTTTAAAATGAAGTCCGATTGTTTAATTTTATTATTTTTAATTGCACCGTGTGAAGAAATAAATGTTTATTTGAATTTGTTAGTGAAGCTTTAGGCCAAATTATTGTTCTTTTTTTCTAAAAAACATTTTTTTTTTTTTTCAAATTTTCAGGTGGTTGCAATGAATCCATTTGAAATCATTACAGCAGTATTATCTCTTTCTGAAAGATGCTATGATATTGCTCAGGAAGTAAAATCATTCAAAAAATCCTCCAACTTGTTGGCAGAGAGAGTAAAATTATTAAATGAACCGATTCAATTGGCCAAAAAAAACCTTTCATCTAGTAACCATGACTATGAAAGGTTCTTAGATGCATTGAAAAAACTAAAAAAATGCATAGAAGATATTAATGCATTCCTTCAAAAGGTAGCAGAAATGAAAAATTGGAAAAAGTTTCTTCAGAAATGCGATATTACTGGAAATTTTCAAGATTTTAATGTCATGCTTGATGGGTTGGTACCAGGACTGATACTGATTATGGAGAGTGAGAAAAGAGAGGAGTTTGTGAGAAAAATGAACAAACTTCAAGACACTCAGGAAACAATTTTAAATGATGTGAAACAGATTGCACTTGACATGTCAGAAGGTGAATTGGTTGATCAGGATTTTTATTCTGAATTTTGAAATATATCAGTTTATAATGACACACCCACAGACACAGCCTATATATCAATATGATACAGATCAATGACAGATCAATATGGTACGCCCTCTTCTTATATA
>NW_022737223.1:2388330-2402250 GCF_011630105.1 Anneissia japonica | reverse complement strand
ACTGATTTACCCCTGTCTCTTATACACATCTAGATGTGTATAAGAGACCAAATGCATGCATCAAAAACTAGTGCTGTCCATCTATGCATGTGCATGGGTGTGAAGAATTAGATGCTTTAATCAGATTTGATTTCCCAACAAAACCTTAATTAATCAGTTGGTTAAGATGTCTGCATAGACAGCAGAAGGTCCTGGGTTCGTATCCCAGTTGGGGCACCTATTTCTTCACATTTGCAGATTCCTCTTTAAGGTTCAAAATTTATCTATAGCATTACCGCAAGACGGTATAGAGTTTTAAATGGTTCGAATCCAATTAAAGGCAATTCATTTCGCACATTTTGCACATTACAGTATGCCAATACAACACTAGTATTTGATGCATACACATTAAACAACGGTCAATGTGATACACCATCTTAAGCATTTTAAACGACAAGACGAGATCTCCAAAGAGATACTTTATTATGAGGAATGTAACACATGAAGAGATTAGCTCTAAATCATCTTGCAGTAATGCTTTATACATATAAGTTTTAAACGGTAAAGAAGAGCAGTCTTTGTCAATTTATATACAGTACTATGTTCATTAAATTTTATTCTTTTTTTTAGTAAGAGAAACTGTGGTCAGAGGAAATGAAGAGATCAAGAGTACTCTGGATAAAAGTAATTAAAAAATACTTTTTATAGTGTAGTATTATTTTTTCTAGACTTGACTCAACTCCTAGATTATTAATACAAAACAAAGTCAGCACCACCTGACTTAAAATACAACGGATACTAAATGGTCCTTAACTCGCCTAACTCTCCTGAAAGGGTTATTCGAGGATCTGAGCGTTTATAAGAGTCTCGAATTCAATATTAGGCTGCAGAGCTGGGTCTCGAACCTGGGCCCTGGCGTGCAAGAGGCAGGAACCATACCAATCAGCCAAATGCATAGCTCCTTGTTACGTAGAGTGGCGTAGCCAGGATTTTTAAAAGGGGGTGCTGATTAGAAATATTACATCCACTGAACTTTACGCAAGGCGCAAAAGTAGGGGCAGAGCATATCGATGGCTATGACTCCACAATAAATTGCTTGTTAAAATCTAAAGTAACTTACTTTGCCATTTATTTGTTACTTGTTACTCGGTACTTTTGTAGCTCTTATTCCTTGCGGTTACAAAGTGTTAATAATAATAAGTTAAGTTACATTTATATAGCGCATATTGCACAGTGCCTCTATGCGCTTTACATAAAATTATAGAAATTATAGAAAAGATGTTGAATTTACAATATAATGGGGTGTGGTGGCAAAACAACGCTAAGTCTCTGCCCTAGCGCAGTCCCGGTCCCCTACCTAGTGGCGCGAACAAAGGAGCAAGTTTCACATTTTCCCTGCCACAGGCGACCGGGTGCTCAGAGTCTGCGACCAAGATAGCGGCCCCAAGAGACAAAGCAGGCCACTCTGTTGTGAAGGAACACGATTAAATTATTAAAGAGTTATTTGTTGAAATAAATGGGTTTTAAGTAGTAACTTAAATGTGTCCACTGATTTACCCTCCACTGTGATCAATATTTCCCTCAAGTGTGCATCCAAACCAAAATCAACAGAGTATGCTTTTGTTGAATCAAAGACCAACGTACGTCAAAGGTAATAGGGGATAAAAAATAAAAAAAACTTTTCATTAATTTAATATCATTTTTCCATGTGTTTTTAAATAAAAAGTAGGATGCCAAATAGAAATATTACATCCACTGGATGTTACACAATACAACCTATCCTAACCTAACATAAAAATCTAAGGAAGAATTAGGAAAGCAAGAAAGAAAAGAAAGCAAACCAATGACCAAGGTCGGATTTCAACGGGTTTGGGGTGGTATTTCCAGTAAAAACAATTTTATTAACATGTTTGACAACAACAGAGGCAAAAAGTTAAAGGGGTGAAGTTAGACTATGTGATAAAATTTATGATAAAATTCATAAAATTAATACAAATATAATTTGTAACATGCACTTCTGCATTTGAGGTACCATCTTGGAGTATAATATGTTTGTACAGTCAGTGCATTGTGCTATTGACAGTACTAGAATCGCTGACTAGAATAGAAGCAAAAGGAAGGAAGCCTCTGAAGGGTGTGCTTGAAGGCCAATAAATATTCACTTGTGTCAATCCACTTTGTTCAAAAAAGCTCTCAAGACACCTGTTGTTGGCTGCTTTTTCTTAGTTCTCTTGTTTGTCATGATTGCAAGCCTAATTTGTTTTAGTTAGATACCCTCACTACTTGAGTACCTGTGAACTATGAATAGGCTACCCCACTCTTTTCTTGTAGCCTTAAGGTTCATGGTAATATTTGCTTCCTTCCTCCTGTACTGAGCGCCTTGAGCACTACTGCAGTGGATTTTTGCACTTTATAAATCTTATTATTATTATAAGTATTATTAAGAATTTGGTATACTAATTATGCAAAAAATCTATGATTAAATAGTTTTTAATTATACAGTTTGTAAACAATAGCCCAGATACTATTTGGTATATAATCTACAGACATAAAGTGACAAGACAAAAAGTAACAACGTTAAGGGAAAAATAACATGACGTTAAGGGGAAAATAACATAAATGATATTCCAATTAAGTCTGATTGAGTAAAATTATTATTATTATTAATTATTATTATTATCATCATCATCATTATCATGTTATTTTTATTATTACCATATTAATATACAGTGATTATACATTAAAGTTAATTTTTCTTTACAGTCCTGCAATCACTTCCGAGTAAAAGCATTGTACCACTGGATTTAAAAGAAATAAATGTTCGTGATTTGCAAGGCATGGAATACCAGCCTAATGTTCAGGATGGCACATTTGGGGAACTGTACTTCGCACACTATAGATCATTTGGCGTGAAGGTAGCAGTTAAAAAATTGTACGTGTTATCTTTATTATTACTAGTATTTGCACATTTCTCTTCTCGATTTAGATTTTGCACTATTATATTGACTTGTGTGTGGGTACAACATAGTGTACGTAAGAATATACAAAAATTAGGAGAGAGGGCCTACTATTTGGTAGGGGCAGGGGAAGAAACAACGAGAATAACAAATATTTTCTTTTTTCTACATAGATATGAAAGCCAAGATATTAAAACAAATTTGAAAAGGGAAGCCCTTATACTTAAAACGTTGGAGTCACCGTTCATTGTCAAGCTTTGGGGCATTTGCACAGAAGGAAGTAAGCATGCTGCAAACAAAAATCATTTTTTTTTCTCTAAAAGCTTAAGAAATAAGAATAATCATGGTGAGATAAATTAAAGTAGTTTAAACTATGGAATTGAAATGGTTTTATACTAACATAATGCTATACAAATATGATATCTTCACTTTTTTTTTTGCCCTACCTGGAAATAAAACACAAAAATAACACAAAATAATATTGCAGTACTCGCTGCTACATGAGGATCAGATTCAGCACATTAGTCACTAAGCTGAAGCTTGGTAGTGTAGTGGTTAGGGTGCCAGGTTGCTTATCTGGAGGTCATGGGTTAAATTCCCATTGAATCACTTGCAAATTTTGTTCACAAGTATTTGGGAATGTACTGAGCATACAGTATGATAACATGTCAGGTAGGGCAAAAACATCACCCCCTATGATATTTTCTGATGCATCATCATCAACACATCATAATAGTTTTCATATCACTGTAGTCATTCTTAATTGCTGGATAGTTATTCAAATTTTGAATTTGAGTATAGTCAAATGGAAAGGGTTGTAACATAAACTAAGTTTTAGGTAATAATTTGAAAAATTGGAAATGTCTTAGCATAAAGACAGGAAGTGCCTAAAACCTCTACAATCACTTATGGCAGCAGTGCCTTTTCCTCATCATCTCCCCTTAATTGGAACAAAACATACCATTATTTATAAAAGAATCAAAATCAGTAGACACATTTAAGTCACTAGTTAAAACCCATTTATTTCAACAATTAACTGTTTAATAATTTATATCGTGTGCCTTCACAACGGAGTGGCCTGCTTTGTCTCTTGGGGCCGTTATCTTGGTCGCAGACTCTGAGCACTAGGTAGGGGACCGGGACTGCGCTAGGGCAGAGGCGGATAGTTGACCCTTTGAGACCTAGCGTTGTTTTGCCACCACACCCTATTATATTGTAAATTCAACATCTTTTTTATAATTTCTATAATTTTATGTAAAGTGCATAGAGGCACTGTGCAATATGTGCTATATAAATGTAACTTATTATTATTATTATTATTATTATAAACAAACATATAACTATTATAAACAAAGCCTGATCAGTATACAATATATTAATAACATATCTATTTTATTTGTAGATGATAATATGATTGTATTTGAATACATGGAGAATGGGCACTTGAGAAAGTTTCTTGACAAAAATAGCCAACTCACTGACACACAGAGACTTCGCATGGCATTAGATTCTGCATTGGGCCTGTATGTCATCCACAATCAACTCTGGCTACATCGTAATCTGACATCAATGAAATATCTTGTTGACAATAAGTTAACAGTTAAGGTAAAGCTCTACACACTATCAAATTTTCTTTGACAAAAAACTGTTGTATGCCCATATATAGTCGTGATATGCCTATATATGGTCATGATGTGATGTCATCATGACCATATTACTGGACGGGGCGTTAGACATTGATTTCATTTTTTGTCAGTACGGTAATTACACCATATGGAATTTCACTATTCCATTGTATATTTATATAAAGTTTTAAACACCTTGAAATTATCAGCCATTAAAATGTCAAATGCATAAGGGGAACTGTGTCCACACCTACCTCAGCCCAACCATGATTGAGGGAAAATTAACAAATATGAAAACCTCACATGTCTGGAAATACCACAAAAAAAATTCCAAATTTTAAATGTTTGGTGATTTTTTAACTTATCATGCAAATGGTGCTTATAATAATAATAATAATTTAAAAAGGCATTTCTAGAAAAGGGGGTGGGGTTTTTTTTCAAACCCCTCTAACCCCAAGAAACCCCTGGCTACTTGCTTGCATGTGACTTTTAGTACAAAAATAAGATGAGAATACAAGGCCATTTGTCGACATTTATTTAAAACATCAAGTATGGTCATTTGTTTTTAATTAGCTAAATAAAGAGTGAATGAATGAATGAAAGACAATAACTGCCAATAAAATAACTAGAGAAAAGCTATGGACTGTTTAACTGTGTTTTTTGGGAGACATGGAGCCTACTCTTTTAAACTGATAAGATAAAAGTCGGACCTCCATAAGGCCAAAATTATTGTGTTGGCCATGCCTGACCGACCCAAAATGTTCAAAATTAAGATTCAGCATTTTAGTTTTTGTTTCTTTTTACATCAAATTTTTTAATGAGCTCAAAAAGCTGGAATAGGCCTATCTTGCGACAGTAGGCGATGCAACAGTGTTATGTGATTGTTTTGCTGTATTTTTGTGTATTTTCTACTTTTTAGGCATAAACAATTTTTGGTAAAAAAATAAAAAAAACTTTTCCTACCGACCTACCCATTTTTTGGATTTTTCAAAACGTGGCCAACACAATTTTGTTTATTGGCCTAACAACTGTGTTGGTAACTACCATTGCCATTTTGATAGATTGATTGATTGAACTAGGGCTATCAAAATCCCAAGATCTCTTGACTCATTTCATTTTTTCCCCAT
Organism: Anneissia japonica; assembly: GCF_011630105.1. NCBI lineage: Eukaryota > Metazoa > Echinodermata > Crinoidea > Comatulida > Comatulidae > Anneissia > Anneissia japonica. Next base: position 2,396,562 of record NW_022737223.1, on the reverse strand, counting down.
TTCTAACTTTATTTCATTTATTATGTACGGTAATACAAATATTATTATTTTGAATGCAGCTAAGTGATGTTGGTCTCTCGAAGACATGGGAGTCAGCTCGAAAGCATAGTAGTGTACCAACTCAAGCAAAAAGATATCATGCCCCAGAGCTTTTGAAAAGTGCTAAACATGTATATGATTTTCAATGTGAAATATACTGGTGAGTAAATAGCAAATTAACATAAATACTGTGACATTAACTTCAATTCATATATAAATAAGTTATTTTATTATAATACCGTTTATTGTTCGGCCACATGCAGCCTGCGGGCTGCACTTTGCCCACCAGGGTCCTACACCCATGATTGAATAACTGGATAAGGCAAAACAATGTAATTAATACTAACTAAATGTTAGTTAAGCTTGTTTATTTTAGTATTACTTTGGAACAAATATGTGCGGTGTAGCTGAGTAAGAAGTTACTTCTTCAGACTCGGATAGGGCTATTTTCTTTGCAGTCTAGCGGTAACAGACCCAATGCACTAGGCAAAGGCAGAAACTGCTGCTACATCGAACTAGCCAGTGAGCTGTCTGCGTACATTCACTTGTGGAAGTATCCCAGTCCCGAACTCAGTTGATGGTTTCCCCTTCTCGAAGCCACACACCATGCTTTGCTTTTGTTACACTTGTTTTTGGTTGTAATAGTTGTAATAGTGATTATATTGGTAAGACAGATAGATGCTTAATAACTAGACTTTAAAGAACATTCTTCACGATCTGATAGTGTTATAAAAATGATCATATTGTGAGGCATTCCAATATGTTATAGGTTTACAAGGTATACTTGAAAATGATAATGTAGCCTTTCATGTAAGCAATACATTAGGTTTAATATTTTCTAATACTTAACATTATTGACAGTTCGCAAAATTGGTCTACTATTGTTTAAAGAAGCGTTTGCTATACGTAGGCTACACCCATTGCTTAACAATGGGCTGAAAGCTTCAAAGGAGCTTTCTTTGTTTTTGTAGGTAGCTTTGATCAGCAGGGGCGGATTTAGGGGGGGGCCGGCCCGGCCCCGGCCCCCCTTTTGGGAGGTAAAAAAAAGGAAAAAAATGAAAAAAAAGAGAGAAAAAGAAAAAAATGATAGCCCAGAATGCCTCAAATGTTATGTTCGGGCGTCTAGAACACAAAAAAATCGCGGGGGCATGCCCCGGACCCCCCTACGACACTGTTGTCTCAATCGGCCCAACTTTCGGCCCCCCTTCCGGCCCCCCCTTTTGGACATTTCTGGATCCGCCCCTGATCAGTAGGGTAATAATGCTTTGATCTTTAGTTTATTCACAGCTATGTCACCAACACCTACTAGGGGTAATGTTTTAATTGTTCAACACTTTTGGTACTTGTGCATATAAGCTTTCAAATATGGATAATAATATTTCTTTACTGATGATGACATTAATGTCGAAATATTGAATCCCGACACGATGGCGTGCATTTAAATACTTGGAGTATGTATTATACTATCTTATCTGAGATTAATCAGTGGACCTTTCGGTTTTTGTAGACTAACTATACATTAATTTTCTCTAGCTTTCGTCTACACAGTGGACTTGATCAAGAAACTGTACAAAAGCTAGAGAAAATTCAGTTTTATTTTATATTTTCTTTTTATACAGTTTTGGAATTGTCTTATGGGAGATATTTACAGGAAATGAGCCATACGAAGGTAAGTATCAGGGGCGTACGGTGAAAAATCTAAGGGGGGTCGAAACGAAAGCACAGGGGGCAAGCTGAACTCGGAGCAATTTAGCGAAGCTTTCAGAATTCGCGGGGTGTGTTATTTGTGAGTGAAGCGAGCATATTTAAAGGGCACTTTCTTTAAAAGTGGGGGGGTCGACCGCACCCATCGACCCCCCTGAGTACGCCCCTGAGTATACTTTTATTTAAATTTTTATTTTATTTATACTATACACATTTAAGCATCAGGGCCAAGGGTATACCAAAGAGATTCCTTCACAAGACAAACATAAGCACAAGATGCTCTACAAAGACTAACCCCGGTATTCTTAAAACATTAAACTTTAGTCGTAGTTCGAGCTAAAACTTCAAAATTATGTCATTTCGTATTCTTAAAATGAACTTTCGACAAAGTTTTTTATGAATACAAAATGAAGTTAAAGTTGCAACTAAAAATAATGAAGTTCTAGTTCAAAGGTTGACTAATATTCGTTTTAAGAATACGGTCGTAAGTCCCACATGAGGCTTATAGAGTCCTTGTTTTTGGTCATGAGAAAATATACTGTGACAGATTCATTCCAATTAGAATTAATAAAAAAAAAAAAGAATATAAAACCTTAAATAAATTAGGTCTGGCTTCTTTTCGAGATGGCCATCTTTTCAAGAGGTGTTACGCTATCTAGTGTCTGCTTCAAAATGACAATGTGTAGAACCAGAGGTTTTGAATTTTTTTAGTTTAATCAGTGTCTTGAAATGGTGGGGGGTGCTGATATGTGTGTGAATTGGGGGTTGCTCGATGATTAAATGTGGCGCACTAGCTGGCAAAATAAGGTGATATGAGGTGATTTTGGGTGTAATATTTTTCCTTTCAACATTTCCAGTGTGAGTCCACAGCTTTTGTTTTGGGAAAGGTTGGGGGAGGCATGTACATACTGTACTTCATATGCAACTGTAGCAGACAATAGAAGAGTAACAAAGTATTTTCAGCAGTTTAGTGTAGAGGGTATGTTTCTATTAAATTTAGTGAGTGTAAGTAAATGTTATGTTTTCCAGGAATGAGTCAAATGGAAGTTATGGATTATGCAAAAAATGAAAAACAGCTACCCATTCCTGATAATTTTGGATCACGAGGTGAATTGATTTTGAAGTGTATGAGAGGTGATCGGATTCTAAGGCCAAACATAAATGGTACGTTGCTCTGAAATTATGAGAAGCTAAATCAACAGCATATTAAAAGTCAGACATATTGCATTACATTAAAATTTAAGCATATATAACATTATACGACAATATCTTTTATATATGATAGTACATGGCAAATTGATTTTAATTAATCATCATTATAAGGTTAGAGTTCTTTGATACCCGGTTCAATTTCATCCACTGATCTCCTTGTGTTTTAATAGTAGCGGGCTGAAATACAAGTATTAGAAAGCGCACCAACTTTCAGGCGGGACGTTTAAACTGTTGGTCCCATGCGCAATATGGCTTGTATGTACACTTTTATAGTACGCAGTGCACTCTTCAGAAAGTGTAGGGATTGTCTCCCAGTGTGCTGCCAATCGCCACCAGAAGCACCCCACTGGAAGTAAGTCTTTGGACTTTCGTGGGTTATCCCTGGCAGGTCCCAATTCTCGTGGAAGTAACAGCAATCTCCCAGAAATCAGCATGGACTTCGGCATTCCTGCAAACAAGCAAAAAGCTCAGGAATAATAATTCATTTCTCGCAAATACTGTATGTAATATTTGCATGTTCTTACTATTTTCTTACCAATTGTCCCATGGAAGTCATTGCCAATGGGCCCCACCATGCGTAGCAAAATAAATTAAAGAGACACATTTAACAGATCTCCCTGAAGAGACTTCTTCCAGTTTGATACCCCTGTCTTGGTGTTCACACCGAATAAATTCAATCCAATTCAATCTAATTGTTTTTCTATCTTTCAGCGATTGTTGATGCATTGAAAGCAATAAAGCTTGAAGATTGTGAACAGAAAAATTAATAAGGAGAATAAACATTTAATGGTTATAAGGCTTCCAAGGAACAAAATAAAATAACAAAATAAGAAGCACAGCTTAAAAAATTAAAGGAAACTTAGCAGATATTTATTAAGACAGGCACTCACTTCCAGGTACGACGCTTGTATGACCGTCGGCTGAAGAATTCAACTTCGCTCCATGTGATCGTCAGATGATGCGGTGCTGACTGTGAATTATCAGTGACCAAAATACCATAAGCAATATATGCATCAGTGTGTATGGACTATTCTGATAAGTTTTTAAAAAACCCACTGCCCAAACCTTAGCGACCTACTGTATGATGGTAACAGACGTATAAAGAGGTTTCGCCACTATGATTATCAGCATAATGACTTGCATACCCCACCATCACACTATGCATCGGGGGCAGGAATGTTACTTTAATAAGGTCCTAGTGACTGACATACCACACCCACACCCTAATATACTATGCATCAACGAGTAGGAAAGTTATTCCGGTAGGTTCTAAATACAGGCATCACTCCCAACCTGATTGAACTACTGTGACTCATATCCCCCCCCCCACCATATACCCCAGCATACCTAGCTAAGAACATGAATGAATGAGGCCTATATGTAAATCAATTTGTTATAGATTTAAGAGGTAATTTGGTCAATGATACCACTTAAAAAAAACGTTAACAATTTGTCATTACTTACAGTATTATATGAGTTTTTTAGTAGATATTTCCATAATGAATTGTAATTATGCATTAGTAGGGCATAAATATCATGTATTGTTTAAGTGTGGATGTATTTTGTTAAGATATAGCCTGAACTCATCTGAATATTACTTAAGTCCTGTTTACACTATGACGACAACGACCAATGATAAAAAGCTAAAAAGCAATTGTTTATATAGAAAATAAAAGAAATAAGAGAAGTTTTCACACAGCACGATTCGATAAAGTGACGTATCGTATAAAAAATAATTTCACAAATTAAGTAAAATGACGTCATAATCATGACCACTCACTTAATCATCGACGACAAGTCCAAAAATATTAATTTGCTTATCCAAATCAGGGGCGGATCCAAGATTTAAAAGAGTGGGGTTCAAAATGTTAACAAAAAAACCATAAAATGAAAGGGGGGTGGGGTCCTCCCCCATGAAAATTTTGATTCTTAGAGGGCTGGAAATGAGCTTTCCCGACTTCTGAGGAGTCTTTTAATGACCTTAAGTTCTTAAAAATTCAAGGTTTTACCCCTCTTGAAAAAAGGTCAGGTAATTTTATCTCATTCTTTAGGCCTATCATAGATGGAAAAAATCAAAGACAGGCAATATATTATTATATTAAATATTAATAAACAAATAAAAGATATGTAGTATTTCTTGCATGGATCGATGAACCGATAGGCCTGAAGAACGCACTTTCGTACATAAATTATTACGAAGGCGAACTAAAATCAGTGTGTATATTTATTTAATTGAAAACTAGTTGGGCTAAGCCTAGTTTGTCTGATCTTCCAACCTATGCCTAGGTAGGTAAGCATGTCTTTTGTAAGCCAGGACCCACCTGTATTTTGTTACGTTTCTTCTTCTTCACAGAGGGGGGTTCGTCCGAACCCCTTGAACCCTCTCTGGATCTGCCACTGCAAATAACGTCTTATTTTGATTGCTAATCCCCACGATAGAGTTTGGGCCGTATTAAACCATAAAAGCTATCCCCTTGAACCCTGGGATATTTATTCCGGGATGTGACCCTAATCAAGGCTGTTGTATCTTGTCGGCCCCTTACCTTGAACAGGGTCCCTGGTTTGAACCCCCTCAGACAAATTTCTGGAACTACCACCACCCACCACTGCTTTATGACATTGGAAAAATCAACCATGTAGTCTAAATAGTAAAAACTTCAACTTCAACTATAGGCTTATAATGCTACCCGGCCAAGTACCGCCGCCAGGATTATAAGGTCTATGGGGAGGGGATGTGTGGGGTGTTATTCCCAATTAAATGGACACCTTTGTGACCAAAAAAGTCTCCCCTTAATAGGGTTGTCTTCTGAATAAGGGTACCCCTATTCATGGGACACTAAACCAAATACATGAAATTATGCCCTTAATAAGGGTTTTTGACATGATTTCGTACAATGGACATAGATTTGACAAAACTTTCATGTTACGTACTACTGGTTAAGCTTTTTAATTCAGAGTTATCGACATTGTTTTACATTCTTTATTCTTAGCCATTCCGACCCTCTTATTGTTTTTGATCTAGTGTCGGTTGTAGCAGTAATAATAATAAGTAAATGAACAAATTTTATTAGACATAGATGTTTTATAAGTTTATCTTATTGATATAAAAATGAATTATATTTGAATTATAACTAATTTATAACAATAATTTGTAGCAAAAAATAATTCATTTATGATATAAAATCAACATAATATGTAAAAATACTAAATTTGTATGTTCCCAATATTGTTTCTTGAAATCCCCATGTTAATAGTCAAAATTGACAATTGTATTTATACGAAATAACACATGCCCTAGGCCTACCAGTGTTCATTCTAAGGATTGAGAGAAAAAATATCTCGTATTTTATGTTAAGTTTATTGCTCAGAAGGTGTCAAAATATAAATATGAATGATTTTTTTCTTATTTGGAGAAGCTGTTACTTAGTTGTTTTGATTTATTCCTCCATGTTTTGATAGAATTAAAAAAAAATTCAGTATGTCCCCGGTTAATAGGGGTTAAATTGTATTGATTCTACCTTTTACTCATGTTAGCGTATATATTTCCACTCGCATCACGGAAAAGCGTCCTTTTAAATGAAATCAAATCAAATCATTGGATTGCATACTTCCCCTTCGCACTCATTGAACAAAACAGTTTATCGCGTCAACAAGTGAAAACCGAAACATAGATTGTGACGTCACGTGCTTAGTCATTGGGGAATTCCCAAGAATGTACGCCAATCAATAGACAATTCCAGTACTGTAGTAACCAAGAAGAAAATCAGTGTTGACGCCAAGTCTGGAATACGGCTTGTAAATTTAAGTTACAGGTATTTTCTTTTTATAACCGTTTTCTAAACATTGATTGTTAATTAGAAATGAATGATAACATTACATTCTTGAAGCTTTAGCCAGCCATCTTATGGCAAGGAATCTTTGACCGGAACATTTGTATCAGTATAGGCTAGGCCTTTATAAAATGACACAAACAGAGTGATTTGTTTTAAAGGTATCATGGCGTAATTTCTGCTCGAACGGGTGGCACGTCCGCCTCCCGGAGTTGTATGCTTGAGAGAGTGGAGTATTGAATCATGGAGGTATAATACCTCCATGATTGAATCGACTTTTCATCATCACTAATCATATTTAAATTTAAGAATAGCAGGCACATTGATTGAGATATCATTTAGCCGCCTACCACAGAGGCAGCAGGAAGTTTTAAAGATTGAATAGTAGAATACTTCCTGGTATAATATCTTTTATATTTTATTTTAATCAAAATCTTTTGGCCCATCATAATATATTATTTCTTTTTAAAAATCTTGAATCGTGGGTATCACTGCATGCTGAAATTGGAGAACTTTAGGGTCAATTCTGAAACCCCTCTAATTACAGTACCAATCATTTACCTTTAATCTTTGAATACAAAGCAAATGCTATAATAGGAGACTTAACCACAAACAAGATCACCACAATTTCAGGTCACAAACGTGGTCTTAAATTAGAGGGTGCACTTTTCAAATTTCCCAAAAAAATTCTACCATAATTTTATGCAATTTTGCAAACAGAATGTTTGATGAAAAATGAAAATTTAATTAAAATTAATTTGATAGGCATGTTTTGTGTAGATTTTGGCCTAATTATTGTATTATTCTAAAAGATATACGTATATTTAAATTTTCAGGTGGTTGCAATGGCATTAGAAATTATTTCAGCAGTATTATCTCTTTCTGAGCAATGTTATAATATTGCTCAGCAAGTTAAACAATTTAAAGGTGACTCAAAGCGATTGGCAGATAGAGTACAATTATTAAATGAACCAATTCAATTGGCCAAAAGCCTTTCATCTGATAACCAATTGAATGACTATGACAGGTTCTTGAATGAATTGGAAGAACTAAAAAATTGCATAGTTGATATTAATGAATTCCTTCAAAGGATAGCAGAAATGACAACTTGGAAAAAGGTTTGGGAAAAAGGTGATATTGCTGGAGGATTTAATGATTTTAATGCCAGGCTTGATGATTTGGTACCAGGACTGATACTGATTATGGAGATTGAGAAAAGAGAGGAGTTCATGAGAAAAATGAACGAAGTTCAGGACACCCAGGACATCATGTTAGATGATGTGGAAGAGATAAAACATTGGACGTCAAAAGGTGAATAGGTTGATCTGTGTTTGCATAATAGTTACAGTAAATAAAACCTCACAAAGCTGCTTACTGTGTTAATGAAATGCACAAATGTTATAATTTTAATTCTGAACTTTAGAAAAATTTAGCATCAGTTTATGAA
>NW_022737223.1:2387268-2387623 GCF_011630105.1 Anneissia japonica | reverse complement strand
GGGCGTGGAATGATTGTGTGTCTAAAGGTGTGCTTCAAGACATTGGTGGATGTCAAGAAGGTCCTATGCACATAAATATATGATTATTTAGGTTTAAATAATGCAGGTTTTTAAACAATGGTCTGGGCAATAATAATAATCAACATCAAGGCCTTAATACTTTTGTGGTCTGCCATATTTTTATCTAAGTAACAATAGTGAAAATATAAATACCATTTATTATTATTATTCTTGCTGTTGTTGCTGTTGCTGCTGCTGCTACCTCTGCCGCCGCTGCTGCATGCTGTTGTTATTATTCTCATCAACATCATTATTGTTGTTGATAAATACGATAAAATATTATTTATTTATTTAT
>NW_022737223.1:2364046-2387212 GCF_011630105.1 Anneissia japonica | reverse complement strand
GGTCACTGGAATTGAAGACATCAACAGGAAAATGGATAAACGTAATTAAAAAATACCGTTTATAAATTATTTTTCATAAAAAATTTGTTCAAAGGTTCTCTGATATTTGTGTTTTAATTTTTCAGATTTTATAGTCGTGTTTTTAAAGTCTAGACCTAAGTCAATATGTATGATATTCCACCTGTGGTGAAATTGGAAAAAAGAAAACTCTCAAAAATATCAATGTAAAAAGAAGATCAAATAATTTTAAAAAAATAAAAATAATTCAGTTTTTGCTAATTTACAGGAGATTTAATACAACATTTTAATACAGTCAGTAATGCAAATAAGTTTGTTTTTTGCCAGACTATGTTTATTTTTTTAATAATAGGGCCTAGTGTTTCTTTACGACATATTTTTGTATAATATACATTTCTTAAAATTTTTTTTTGATTTTTATTATTATATTTAGACTTATTATTTCTCTTGTCACAGCTACAAAAAGCCATAAATTGTCAGATCAGCAGATCTAGCCAGTACATTTCAAATGATCAGTACGTTTATTATGTTGAACTGATCACTTTAGACACCTTAGTAAATTTTAATGTGTTTACTGTACTTGTTGTGTCCAGTGGCCTATTCTGATTGATGGCTCTGACTACACAATAAATTGGTTGTTAACATCCAAAGCAACTTACTTTACCATTTATTTCCTTTAATTTACTGTTATTTTTTCACACATTTTATAACAAAAAGGGGAGTGCTCAGGTACTGTGAACACCACCCTCCCCATTGCCCTGGTGATCAGTGGCGTATCTAGCAGTATTAAAGTGGGCGGGGATACACATCTAGGGGGGGGGCGCGACCGACCAAATATGAGGGGGCGTGGAATTATTGTGTGTCTAAAGGTGTGCTTCAAGACATTGGTGGATGTCAAGATGGTCCTATGCACATAAATATATGATTATTTAGGTTTAAACAATGCAGGTTTTTAAACAATGGTCTGGGCAATAATAATCAACATCAAGGCATTAATACTTTTGTGGTCTGCCATATTATTATCTAAGTAACAATAGTGAAAATATAAATACCATTTATTATTATTATTATTATTCTTGCTGCTGTTGCTGCTGCTGCTGCTGCTACCTCTGCCGCCGCTGCTGCTGCTGTTGTTATTATTCTCATCAACATCATTATTGTTGTTGATAAATACCAGGATAAAATCTTATTTATTTATTTATTTATTAGCCACCCCCCCTCCCCCTCTGTAGATACGGCACCGTTTGTTCTGTTTTGTTAGTTATTGTTTGTTTGTTGAGGCGGAGGGTTTAGAGGATACCCACACCTTGTGTTGGGCTCTAAGCCCATGGTGTCCTCCTGGCACCCCCCCCCCCTTTGGCCATTTTCTGATTTGTTGTCCCGAATATGTAATAAGTAAATTATTAATATTAATTTACAGAAAATATTATTGTGCGGAATAGCGTCAAAGGCTCTCGGCGTTAGGAGAACATGCAAAGACAGAAGAACAATGGTTATTTCAATACCTAATAATCATTAACTGAGGAAGCGACCATGGCTGTACTCCTGCCATTAACGAACCCATATATTTAATGTACCATACTATTGTACTAGGTTGAAAATACAATTGATATTTACATCTATTTAGATTTAATTTATTTTATCTTCACACTAGAGAATTCACAAAATGTGCCACAGGATTTAAAAGAAATAAATATTCAGGATTTGGAACAGATGAAGAAACAACCTAGTTTTGAGGATGGCACGTTTGGGGAACTGTACATTGCCAAGTACAAATTATTTGGTGGAAAAGTAGCAGTTAAAAAATTGTACGTGTGACCTTTATTTATACTCTAGTATTTCCCCATTTCTCTTCTTGATTAAATTTTGCAGGAATATTTTTATTTGTATGTTTGTACAACATTGGGGTAGGAGGTTAATAATTTGCATGTCATCTTAAATTTACTATTGCTATTCACCATTCTCAAAACAATAACAATACAAACATTCCTCCTTCTGTATATTTAGATTTGAAGGCCAAGATATTAAAAGAAATTTGAGAGAAGAAGCCATGAAACTGAAGAAGTTTGATTCACCAAACATTGTCAGGCTTTGGGGCATTTGTACAGAAGGAAGTATGCATACCAGATTCTACAAACAAAAATTTGCTTTTTTTCTTATAAATATAAGAACAATCATGATGAGATGGAATTGAAATGGTTTTACATCATCTACACTCAGTTACTTCTGATCGTGAATGAGGGGTCATATGACTATAGTCTTTCTTATGAGCTTCTTGTAATAATTTTAGCATTGAAGTGCATGAACCATATAGTGTTAAACTGTTTTAAGTCGACTTCGCCTAATTCAAATAATTTCTATTTTACATGTCAAATTGTTGTGTTTTCCTTTAATTAACAATTTGTAAGTGGAACAATTTTTCAGTGCCATTTTGGATTCGACTTAGGCAATTTAAACTGTATATAAAGAAATGTATTATTTATAAACAAATCCTGATCTGATAACTTATAAATCTATTTTATTTTTAGATAATAATATGATTGTATTTGAATACATGGAAAATGGGCACTTGAGAAAGTTTCTTGATGAAAATAGCCAACTCACCAATGCACAGAGACTTCAAATGGCTTCCAATGCTGCATCCAGCCTTTTCTATGTCCATAATCAAAAATGGCTACATCGCAATCTGACGTCAATGAAATATCTTGTTGGCAATAACTTTGAAGTTAAGGTTAGACATTGATTTCATTTTTGTCTGTATATATTTGCGTACAGAATGATGTTTTAATATCTATTGATTCCTCTGAATTTGACACACTAAGTTGATCACCATCTCCTTCTACATCTACATGCTATGGTTTTTCCGGTGTTGCCCTCAATTGGATTTCATCTTATTCAAGTTTCTGTACACAGTCTGTTGTCATTGATGGGATTTCCTCAAATCCTGAATATATATCATATGGGGTTTATCAGGGGTGTGTGATCGAACCTCTTTTGTTTATTTTATACACAACTCCATAAGACCTTGTGAAGGCACATGGTATGTGTTGCATGGTTTATGCAGATGACATTTAAATATACACCATATACTTTTAAACCATCCAAAATCTTACCAACTTTGAGCAGGATTTCAGCATGTATTCATGATATTAAACAGTGTTCAGCTTCAAATAACCTCCTCCTTAATGAAACCAAAACTCAACTTGTACATTTCAGCTCACGTTTAGATGTCCTTGGCATATTTCTTCACCTTTTTCTAAGTTTTTTATTGAACCAGTTCCATTTGTCCGTAACATTGTGGTCATTTTTGACTCCTCTCTCAATATGCATTCCCATATCAATTCCATATGTAGTTCTTCAAATCTTGCTCTTCAGAATATTTAACCTACTTCACAGTGTTTCTAAATTTCAACTTTCAAAACTACAGCGCATTCAAAATAGTGCTGCACGACTCATCACTCTACAAAGATGCAACACTCATATTAACCCAACTTTACATGATCTCCATTGGCTTCCTGTTGAACAACGTATTGCATATAAGATTCTTCTCATTATCATAAATGGTTTTGCACCTGGTTACTTGGCTGACGTCATTGAATATTACAGTCCACCTTGGTCCCTTTGTTCTTCTGATAAACACCTTCTCCACACACCTAAAACCGTCACTAAAACGTATGGTGGAAGACCACTTATGTCACCATCTCCTTCTTCGCTGCTCTTTTTGATTTTTGTTTTATTTTTATTGTTTATTATGTTGTTGTTAAGCGCCTAGAGGTTATTAACCTTAGGCGCCACATTAATATTGATTATTATTACTATATTATCATCTTTACTTAATGAATACATTGCGGTTGGAACGTGGGGGGTACAAATCCCCTCAATATATTTGAGGGATGTGTCCCCTGTTCCCTCCCCACCATCATCTGTGCCCATGCTGGTAGCTACCATTGCCATTTCATGTTGATTGATTGAACTAGAGTTATCAAAATCCAAAGATCCCTTGATGGATTTGGTTTTTTCCCCCATTTCTTACTTTTTTTTTTCATTTACTTAATAAAAATTTTACAATATTGTAATTTATACAAATACTATTATTTTGAACACAGCTAAGTGATGTTGGCTTTTCTAAGACATGGGAGTCGGCTCGAAAGTATAGTACTGTACAATCTCAAGCAAAACGATATCATGCCCCAGAGCTTTTGAAAAGTGCTAAACAAGTGTATGATTTTAAATGTGAAATATATTGGTGAGTAAATAGAATTAACATTAATATTGTGACAGTAAATTTAATTCATAAAATCAGGGAACTTTCACTGTTCCCGGATAAAATATGTTATTTAATTATAATACAGCTGCGACCTCTAGAGCACACGCTAGCTTACCTACGCCCCACTTTGGTGGGTGTATCAGTTGTTTGGAGAAGTGTCCTGCTTGGATTGTAGCTACGACATATCAAGTGGTCCTTGTGGTCAAGTGGTATGACACTCTCCTTGACAGCGAGAGATTGATTCCCTCCAGGGAGGCTTTTTTAAACAATTAATTGATAAGTAACATTTTCATTGATAGGCTATACTCGATATGATATTTACATCTACATTTTCTTTATTCGAGCATTGTTCCTACCATTTTTTGATTTTGTATATAATATATAATATATATATATATACACATCATTCCTTGACCGAACAAAACTTACACTCTTACACCTATGGATGACTGAATGATAAATATTTTATAAAAATAATCAAATAGTTTGAATCTATAATAGTTGGATGAGGCACACTAAAGCAATATAATAAATGAAAGGTGTAGCCACTTCAGTTTGCTATAGAACAATATAAAAAATGAGAGAACTCAGAACTTAAATTAATTATACATTTATTTTCTCTAGCTTTCGTCCACTTAGTAGACTTTATCAGGAAACTATACAAAAGCAATATATTTAGTCTTGTTTTTGTATTTCTTCTTTTCTACAGTTTTGGGATTGTCTTATGGGAGATATTTACTGGAAAGGAGCCATACAAGGGTAAGATAAAAAAAAAATATATATATATATTTATTTATAATGTGCATCTTTGGGCATCAGGGCCAAGGATACCAAATAGCAAATTAGAGTCACTTTTTTAAGTGGCAATCCTTTCACAAGACAAACAGGCCTACGCGCAAGATGCTCAGAGACTAAAGCTGCGTTCACACCAAATCTTGGATCCAGTCCAGTGCCCGGAAAAAATCATGAAAAATGGCTTCAATGGTCAAAAATAGGACCGTTCACATCACATTCTAATATTTCCATACCGGACTCTGGATCTGGACGGATAAATCTGAGAGCCATTGGGCGTATTCGACTGGTTCATTTCGTTGACTGCGATTTTTTGTTGACAACAAAAAGTAACGTAAACCAGAGTGCGTTAATCAGCGTTAAGTTACCCATGTGAACAAAACAAACATGACCGATTCGTCAGTTTAGCAAAAACATTTGCATTAATATAATGTAGATTAAATTTCAGAAAATTAAAATTATAATATTTACCCATGAGAAGGTAGCTTAAGTCTGATTTTGATAATTATAGAGTGAAGTTATTTTGGTCGTGAGAAAAATCCTGTTGTGACAGGAACTGAACCCAAGACCCTGGAATTGGAAGGCAAGCACCTTAACAACCAAGCTCTATTCAAAATGTGATTCTTTTGCTTCAAACATTTCCAGTGTGGGAAACGTTTTTTTTTAATACTAGGTACGCAACTGTTGTAGACAACAAAAGAGCATCAGTTTATTGTACAGTATATTATATGATTTTGTTAAATTTTGTAAGTGTAAGTAAATGTTTTCCAGGAATGAGTCCAATGGATATTATGGAGAGTGCAAAAAAAGAGGAACTGCTGCCTATGGATAATTTGGGATCACATGGTGAATTGATTTCGAAGTGTATGGCAGGTAATCCGCTTGAAAGGCCAACCATGAATGGTATGTTGCTCTTATTTTAATAAGTTTAATATTGGGAATAATAATTACATTTATTATTAATTTTATTTATTATTAAATTATACATTATTGTCCCTAGTAATAGCTGTGTCTAATATTAATACTGTTTAACTAATTTGAGTGTATATTATGTGTTTATGACTAAACCAATGTGTACTTTTATTCACCACATAAAAAACTCAACCCATGTCACATTCATTATGAAATGTAATTTTAATATATTTAAAAGAATTATAATATGACAATATTTTTTATTTATGATACTTCATGGCAATTACCTGAGATGAATTAATCATTATTGTTAAAGCAGCATAGCTCAATTTGCTAAACTGGTGGCAGTCACTGTGTGTGTGTGTGTGTGCTAAATCATGGAGATCCTTTGATACCTGGTTAAATTCCATACGCTGCTCTACTTGTGTATATAAAAAAGTGCACCGGCGTTCAGGAGATGGTCTCATGTGAAATATGGCTTATGTGCACTTTTAAGGAACGCAGTGCACTCTTTGGGAAAGTGTAGGGGTTGTTTCCCGGTGTATTACCCAGAAGAACCCCACTGGAACTAAGTCTTCGGACTTTCGTGGGTTATTTTTGGCAGGGGACCCAAGACTCCTAGAAGTCATAGAAGTCTCCCGGAAATTGGTACGGCCTTTCGCACTCCCGCAAACAAGCAAGAATCTGCGGGAAATAATTAATCTCACACAAATTCGTAATATTTGATTGTTCTTACTAATTTCTTATCAGTTGTCTCATGGAAATCATTGCCAATAGGTCTCACCGTGGGCAGCACATTTAACAGATCTTCCAGAAGAGACTTTTTCCAACTTGGAAGAAGTCTAATTCAATCTAATTGTTTTTATCCATTTTTTCAGAGATTACTGATGAATTGGAAGCCATAAAGCATCAAGATTGTGAACAGAAAACTGTAGAATAAACAATTGATGGTTACAGGGCTTCCAAGAAACAAAATAAAATAAAGAAATAAGAAGCTTAGATCAAAAAAAGAATTAAAGGAAATGTTTGAGAATTTTTTTACCCTTGTACACCATTAATTTAAGGTTTTTTTTTTTAAAATACGTCGTGGAAAACAGGTCAAACTTGGTTTACAAATTTAAATACATTAACAATGCAATATATTATTGTGGAAGTGGTTTGACGCAGTGGGGAAGGTTTGGTTTCCCAACCTCGCGGTCAGGGGTTTCAATTCCCTCACTGTGTATTTCACTTGTGTCCTTGGACAAGGCGCTTTATCTGCATTGCTTGTCTCCACCCAGGAGTATAAGTGGGTACCTGGTTGGGTTAAATGCCAAAATACGCTGATGTAGCTGCTGCAACGTTATGCAATACTCCTTCAGGGAGCTTGAGTTTGTGTTCCATAGACGTTTAATCCAATGACCGGGGGTAATTATTTGAAGAGCTTAGAGGCCTGGTAGCGTTAAGCACTATATAAGTCTAATATATTGTTATACTATTATAGGTAAATGCAATAACAGTAACATTAGAACTTTTACCAAGTTTTTACTGAGCAAAAAATCATTAGGAAACATGTTGATTGCCGACTAGCACCCGCCCTCCCCCACCCTTTTGGAAAGTTAAATAAAGGGGGAAAAAAAAGAAAAAGTATGTTTTTTTTTCGAATTCGGCGTATCTCTTGATCACCCCCTCCCCATTTCATCCTCCGCCTTTCGGACATCTCTGGATCTGCTCCTGCTATACATCAAAGATTAGGGAAGTTTCCGGTAAGGTTCTAAATACAGGCATCACCCCCAACCTAATCAAACTACTGTGACCCATATACCCCCAGCATACCTATAGCTATAAACATGAATGAATGAGGGCCTGTTAATTTATAAGCCATACAAATTCCTTGGTTGGATTGTACAGGTACCATAAAACCTCGAATTGAAGCCCAGTGGGCTTAATCTCGAGATGAAGCCCATCTCGATTTGAAGCCCCCCCCTCTTATACACATCTGTTGGGCTTCTATTCAAGATAGCATAGGCGTCTTTTCGAGATAGTACAGTACCGTAAGTCTACATACACTGTACATGAATTTCAGAAAACAAATTAAATTAAATATAAGTTTGGTTTATACAGTAGTTTAGGTGATTTAATGCCAGTTAAATACACTGCATGATACAGTATTCATTTTGAAAAGAAGTCCCCCCTCTTTACTTTGCAAAAGCAGTCTTGAAAAGAAGCCGATCCACAGTTCGCAAAAAATTTTTTTTGAAAAGAAAAAAAAAACACAGGGCTTCAATTCGAGGATTTACGGTATGTCAAAAATGTGAGTAAGTCATTTAAATGCGAAAGAAAAAAATTGAAGGGAAAAAGCAAATGTTACAGTTCTTTTTAAATTAAGAAATGCTTATTGCTTATATTGAACAAGATCCTGCCGTGAGTTTTGTACCGCGATAGTTATATGTTATCAGTTTGTTATAATTTTAAGAGGTAATATATTTAATGATACCACTTTTTAAAAAACTTAATACCATTTTTGTATTATTTTAGTAGTATGTGGTTTTATACAGAAAGTATAGGCCTATAAAAATATTTTGCTTGATCGATGTCTTCATGGCCCACGTTCAAACAATCACATACTACAGCAGCGACAGTCGTCGGGGCATTTTTTTACGTCAAGTGGTCGATGGGTGTATCAAAGCATGGAGGTAGCCTTTAAAATCAAAGTATTAATAATAGCGTGGCTTCGAAAGAAACAAAAAATCGTTTGATTGAAGGCCTATTACGGATTTGTTACGGGAGAGTTGTTATAGAACGTAGTTTATATGAAGCATGTTTCCTACCATTGCTATTCTGTATTCTTATTTCTTTGTTCCATAACTGTTTTTTTTAATGAATTGTGTATAGGCCTTCAGTACTTTGTTTTTTAGTTCTACAATGATGTCCAAATAAATTTCGAAATGCTGTATTTAATCTCATTTACTTGAATCACTCTGTGTTTGTTCATACACTCTATTCTTTTGTATCAGAAAATGGCTACATTGAGTCATTCTGAATGCATCTTTAATTTCTGTTGGATGGTATAGTTTGTCAGCTTTATAGGCCTATGAACACTACATGCTAAAAGAAGTAAAGACGTCGAGGAGAAGGTGGAATCGGTCATTCAAACCTCTACTATTCCGTAGGCCTAAGTAAAGCACTACAATTTTTTTATTTTTTTATATAAGAACACATTTTAAAAGAACACTGAGGCTGAATTGCTTTAAAATTAAGAACAAATTGAGGCTGAGGTAAAATGTCAAATGAGGTTTTTTAATTATTTTTTTAAAGTAGAAAAACAAAAAATATATATCTGTACCTTATGTGCAGTAGTTGTGACTATGTAATACACTATTAAAAACTGGTTACGGGCCTAGCCCCCTAAATCCGCCTGTTGGTTAGTAGCGATCATGCTACAAGCGTGGTGTAGGTCTTTACCCGTTGACTTTCCCTTCTAGAACCTCTTTTGTAATCCCCTCCCTTATAAAAATGTCCCAGGAATTTTATTTTTCTATTTTTAATTTCTTTAAGTAGATTTCTTTTGGTGTAGGCCTACCATTTCCAAGACTCCATCTTCGAATTGAGTCTGGAAGTTTATTTGTCTCTCTCACATACTCGGCCCCCGGCATGAGAGGGGAAGGTTTTCAATATCTGTCAAAAAATCGGAAAACATCAAAAATTCATTTAAAATTTTGAATAGCTCATTTTAAATAACAGGATCAAATAAGAATTGATTTTTTTCGCTCATTTACAAACATTTTACTGTGCAAAAAAACCCCTTATGGGGAGGATCTTAATCTGACTGGAACTTTTGGGGTCCAGTGGTTATCCTGAAAAAATGTTAAAAACCATGACCGCCACCTTAATTTCAAAATGCTCTTCTGGTATGTTTGAGCATGCTTTCAAAGGAATTACAATTTTTGTGAATTAAAACTGAATCGATTTGATATATGTGCAAATTGAAGAATCGGCAGTAGGATATACATGCAATATTGTTAGTAGATCAAGTTATAGTCTACAGATAGGATCATGTCATATACATCATCATCATCATCTTCCTTTACTGTGCAGAACGTCTTTGGAGTAGTCGCACAAAAACTACAGTACATATGTTATAGGCTTCTATTATGTTGGCTAAATATTAAAGTAGACCTAAGTACTGAAGGCAATACACGGAGTTTCAAATTACAATGAGTATAACCAAATTATAAACCATTTATGCACAATAGCAGCCTTTATTATTTATAAAACATGGTTATTAGCTGACACAATACATGGAACCAAACCGATATACAGTAGAACCCCTATTAAGGGACACCATCGGGACCCAAAAAAAGTATCCACTTAATAGGGGTGTCCCCAGAATAGGGGTACCCCTGTACCACTATTCAGGAGACACTGACCAAAAATGTGAAATTGTCCCTTAATAGGGGTTTTTCGCATGGTTTCGTACAATTTTTTTTAACCATGTTTATAGAGGGTGACCCTTTCAGCGTATCCTACAAGGTCGGTGATATTCACGGGTCCTCTTTAAATAAATGAAATAATGTGATGCTTTTATCAGCGAAGTCTCTTTATGAGGCTTAGAGAGTGGAGTTGTTTTTGTCGTGAGAAAAAGTCCAGCAGTCACAGGAATTGAACCCAGGACCTAGGGATCAGAGGTAAGCACTTTAACCATTGAGCTATTTAACTCCACTCCAACGATGATGACATAGATTCAATAATGATATAGATGTTTGGGAAAAAAAACGCATTATACTGTAGATTCAATGATGACGTACATAGATTCTTTGTAATTATAATTCAGTTGGCCTAGGAATGAGTGACAGTGGACACTAATTTATAACAATAATTTGCAATGCAAAAACAATGATGTGAAATAGATTCTCCAACGATGATGACATAGATTCAATAATGACATAGATGTTTGGAAAAAAAAACTCATTATACTGTAGATTCAATGATGACGTACATAGATTCTTTGTAATTATAATTCAATTGGCCTAAGAATGAGTTACAGTGGACACTAATTTATAACAATAATTTGCAATGCAAAAACCAATGATGTGAAATGTTATTAAAACAACAAAAGTTGTACATATTCCCGATGTTTTTCCATGTGATTCGAGTGCATTAACTAAGTACAATATTCTTTTAAATTGAGCTTTCTATTGGATGTGCAAAATAGAGTGTGAATAGAATAACAACTTAGAATGAGGATGCAGGCGGTATATATATATACACACACTAAACAAGAAATCCACATTATTGGTTTATAATGGTCAAAATTTATACCACCCTATCGTATCTTTGATTATAGTACAGAAGTGCATAAATCGCACTTATAAAGTTGTTTTGTGTTGGTAGAAGAGCGGAACTCCCTCAAGGGGAGGGTGGATAATGGGAAATGAGAAGGCACGAGCGGGGAGGGGGTGGTTTTGGGAGGGGCATCTCCTCACATTTGAGATTTTTTTAAATTAGTAGACTGCTAGACGATCTTAGGTGGCATCTGAAAAGAAGTAATAATAGAAAGTGTATGTTTTACCAGAGTACACAAAAGCACACAAAAAGACGAGTGACCATTATTTTATTTTTCACGGTAAACGAAGTGGGTGGCTAGTCACCCTATTCACCCCCTATCAGCCACTGTGATAAAATGTAGAAGCATTGCAACTAATTCCAGAGCGGCCTGTGGAGCTTTTTTCCTGTACATTATAGGCGTTTTGACACTTAGCTGTTTATGAAATGTTAGAACCATTCCTGATGATGACACAATTAATGTCGAAATATTGAATTCCAACACGATGGCGTGCATTTCAATACTTGGAGTATGTATTGTACTTTCTTAGAACCATGATTATTAATAGGTCCATGTTAGAACATTGTTAATCTGTCTGAACTTGTTTTGTCGATTGTTTCCGATCATTTTATACCTCCAACAAAGGCGTGGCAATCATATGGTCAATAAACAACAATTTCAATAAGCATCCGCCAAAGAGCTTCACCCATGTTCACTCCCTTGGGAATGCGTTAGAGAACAAAAAGTACTACTTGGTAATACAGATTACCATCTTATCTGAGATTACGTAAAGTACAAGCAAATTCAAAATAAACCATTGGAACAGTGCTTCATTGACTAACAGTTAACACCAATTAGCAATTTGGAGGAATTAATAAACAATTTCCCACGAGTTAAGCGAAGAAAAGGACGGATACAATAAATTAATTTAAATATAAAGCGGATTACAAATACCGGTAACTCAAAAATGATCCCACTTAAAAAAATACAAGAAATAATAATAATAATAATAATAATAATAATAATAATAATAATAATAATAATAATAATAATAATAATAATAATAATGATGATGATGATGATGATGATGATGATGATGATGATGATGATGATGATGATGATGATGATGATGATGATGATGATGATGATGATGTAGGCTTCTTAGTTTTTTAAGCCTATAATGAATTGGCTGTTTTATAGCTTGAAATTGAAAAGTTAAAATGTGTCATTTTCAATTAAAAAATATACAAATACAGTACAGAAATAACAAATTTATTGTCAACCATACTTTTTGTTACAAATGTTAAACTAATTAACAGTTGAAATAAACTTAAAGATAAGCAACATTTAGCTGTGTAGGTCTATGTTAGGCTAAGTTCATATCACCTCTGTTTAGACCTAGGTTAGTCCTCCACATACATACATTTAATGTAAATTGTATTATCGACACCCTCCTCCGGCCATGGAGAAGTACAGTTCGAACGTGATGTATCAGAATGGTATAAATCAGAGTGGTCAAATAAAATATTGCTAAAACCTTCATTAATTAATTATTCAAGACTTCAAGTTTCTCCTGAACAGTACAAAAATATTTGTTGGACACAAAACAAATTTTCTTGGGGCAAGTCTAAAATTTAAATTAAGATCTAATAAACTACCCCTTGATTGTGAAGCGTGTAAATGGTCAAATGATATTTCAGGCATTTGCACCCTATGTGAAAATGGAGAAATTGAAAATGTCAAGCATTTTTTACTAAATTGTCCTGCTTATCATTAGAAAACAACATTTAACAAATCTTGAAGATGACCTTCTACTCTGTAAAGATTATGATACATGGACACTTTTTTCAACAACAAATGATGATATTAAACTTCAATATGTTTTCTTAGGAGGAGATTCAGTCTTTATTTGTGATGAATCTACCTCTATTTTTGATAATTTCTGTAAAAAATACATCATGAATGCTTGGGAGAAACGCTCACAACTAAAAAATTCACAACAATAGTATAAATATATTTTTGCTTATCAAATTGTGTTTAATGTTTTTTTTTTCTTTTACCACATCGTAGTCTAAGTTAAGTAGGCCTACTTTGGTATAATCTTTTTGTCGTAAGATTTTATCATCTTTAGATTTTATATTTTTAGGTTAGTTATTTTAAGCATTTACATTACAGTTGACCTGTATTTCTGAGTATGAAATGTGATTTTTTATCTCATTTAATTTCATATTTTTTATTGTTATTATTTTATTGTTATTTGCATTTTCTCAGTTGGCCTATATTATTTCTCTGTAAAGCGCTTGGGGCAATGTGCAATATGCGCTATATAAATATAACATTATTATTATTATTATTATTATTATTATTATTATTATTATTATTATTATTATTATTATATGTTATTTTAGGCTACCTTTCTTTAATTTTTGTAATATTAACTCTTATACAGTCGATTGTTATTAAATTTGTTTGTTAAATTTTACCGTTTTTATGTTTGTACGAACGCACCAATTGATATTGAGTGTCACCGATTGAAAGTGTATGTTCAAATCCTTTGGTTCAAATAAATAAGTGAGCTAGACATGCGCAGTTGAAGAAGAAGGCGGGGCTTAGCTTGCATAGCACATGGACGCAGCATAACTTTCTGTCAGGCGGTTTGACAGAGAGACACCTAGCTCAGAGAATGGAGAAACAAGGTATGTAGTACTGTACAAATTGTACGATTTTCTGTTGCTGTATATTTTTTAGTAATCTTTTTCCTCTTGAATATTGATGTAATAACTGGTGCATGTTTCACGATATTATGCAAGTATGTTTCGTGCCTGGAATCATCTGATTGAGGAGAGAGAGGGGCACTGTGTGATGGAAAGTATTTTAAACGAAACATTTGATTTTGAGCAGAGATGTACCGTATGCACTGCAGTGAGCCTAGGCCTGAGATAGAAGAAATCAGCATTCATATGGTGTTTTTCTTTAGATTGCACTGTTCTTTTCTGAAAAATAGTAATTTAGCTTAGAACTAGATCAACATGCTTAACACAATAACATTGTGTCGGATCATCAACATGTACTATTTAAAATACTGTAGGCCTATTTATATTAATTTGTGGAAGAGTGACCCACACTGTGTGCACTGTGTGTGTGTACCTGCCCTTTTTTAGGGCAAATAGAAAAATTTATTAGATTATCACTCCCGCCCGCGTCAAAAATTCGAGAAATATTGATGCGAGATTTAAAAAAAAAAAATTTGCCACATCAAATATATCAATAGCATAAAAATATCAATCAATACATTTTTGTGACTTCAAATACATTTTCTTTAAAAAAAAAACTATAAAATTAAACCAGTTTTTATACAATATTTACTATTACAGACCAAATATTAACAGTCCCTCCCTCATCGATAAAAGCAAAAGCGAAATAATCTATTGTTCCGATTAAAAAAAAAAAAAAACAATTGTTTTTTGTCAATCAAAACCCATCTTGTGTCTTTAAAAAATCAGTTGTACAACATACAACATTTTTTTTCCTACGGGGCGTGGATTTAACGAATGTAAGCGAAGCTGTTAAAGCGATTGCACTTAGTGCGAGACTGACCAATCCTTATTAACTTCTTCGGATGGGACATTTACAGTAGACCACTTGCTGCGCACTGGTGTACTAATCGGAAAGTGTAGGAGATTATCTCCAAATAGACTGATTACGGTGAGTGCTGCGCTGCAGTAAAATTGTTAAATGGTATCCATTTCAATCGCACCAAAATATCTAAGTATGACGCAAAAAATACATTTATTTAATAAATAATAATATTATTATCAATATATCTGTAAACATACAATACAAAATGTGTACTGATTACTATATTACAATTTTCATGACTTTGTAATGATGTCATGACAATAATTCTGAATCTGATCATGGAGGTAAGAAATATATCTGATCATTGTTTATTACTCACAGCTGACCACCCATCACTGCAGTGCAATGTAAACAAAACTTGGCAAAAACTTAGTAGGCTAGGTGGCACCAACAGAACTGGTAAAACCATTAATAAGGTGATCACTAAGGTGATTATAGAGTAATCACAGACCCTGGATCTGTGGTGATGACCCAAGTGTAATAGTTTCAGCTTGTATTAATTAATTATACCTTCATGATTTCAGACACCAGTGAAGCTTAAAAATAAGAGCTATAATAAACGGCTAGGTGTGCGGTAAAAATGGCCCCGGTAAAAATGGCCCCAAGTGACAGGTAAATAAAAATGACCCCAATGATAAAATTCAGTAATAAATGAGTATTTTAAAATCTTCAAATATTTAAATACTTTAAAATAGCAAGAATTAAATCAATAAATAAAAAAAAAACAGCCCCAATTTTAAAATTCATTTTTTTTAATGAATTTTTCAACTATTTAAATGCTGTAAAATAACAAACATTTATTTAATAAATCATTATGATAAAATTCAGTAATGATATTTTTAAAATCTCCTAACTATTTCAATAATAAAATAGCAAAAATTGAATCAATAAATCAAAATAAACTATATGCATATTCAAAAACTAAAATAACTTAGTTTTTTTTTTTTAAGAATCTACCGTTAATGTCAAGTAAGTTGCCATTTATAATAATACTTTTTGCAGGAATAATTAAAAATAAATGAATAAAATAGTCCGTAGATTAAAAAAATAAGCAATAAATAAACTGTCGTCATCACAATTATACTGTAAAGTGCTAGTTGCCACTGTATTCTGTTAAACATTTGTTTCATATCTTATGTATTATAATGTATTGTTTGGGCCACATGCCTATAATAAATACAGTAACTCATTTTAAGAAGAAATCAGGTCTTAATTATGTGAAAGCTGTTTTATGTTTATTTTTATTCTGAATCTTTCTTTTTAAATTCATCATAATCATACATACTCGTAAACTGTCACTCAAAAAAAAAAATTCTTTTTTTTCAAAACTATACTAAATAATGAAAACTGAGATATACTCAAATTTTATATAGTTATGTAAATATTTTAGTTATTCTAAGAATTAAAA
Source organism: Anneissia japonica (assembly GCF_011630105.1). NCBI lineage: Eukaryota > Metazoa > Echinodermata > Crinoidea > Comatulida > Comatulidae > Anneissia > Anneissia japonica. The sequence continues at coordinate 2,370,871 of NW_022737223.1, read as the reverse complement.
AATAAATACATAAGAATTTTTTTTTTTTGGTTAAAATGTTGGGTTTTCATGTAAAAAATACCTGAAAATACACTGCAAACCTCCAAAAACACACTGTGAATGCCATCCAAACCCTTTAGTTATGATTGTAGGACTCTCTTTTTATCATTAAAAAAAAAATTGATGTTCAAAACAACTAATTTTTGCGTGGTTTAGCAATACCCAGGTAGAAGTTAAACATTTCTGGAAATTGTGATTCCGCTTCCGTGAAATTGGCCACAACTAAATAATCCACACATTACATGACAATAGTATTTTAGTATGACAATATTATGCCTTGGATCGCCACAGAATGTGCATTCTGAAAGTGAGTTGCCAAATAAAGAAGGTTGAGAAGCAGGGGTGTAAATCAAATATAGCACTAGACAGTGGTCCTCTTGTATCCTCAAAAGACTACTACCAGACATGGCATTTGTATCCAATGATAATTAAAATTGACAATTGTACTTCTCCTAAACCTACAGTAGCAAAAGTGGTGTTGCACCATAGTGGGATTAATTCTTTCATGGTTAAACTAATAATATACCACCAAATGATAGCTACCAGTCCAGTCCCACCTCAGCCACATAGCTTGAGGTACTGTCTGTAGATTGGTGTTTGTTTTTAATGATCCAGTATGGCAGGCATGTCTTTTGTGCTGACAGAATTGGCAATCTCTGAGTTTAAAATTTGATATTGAACAGATACAATTTTTTTATGTAAAGTTTGGGAACATATTATGTACACTAACCCCTCACCAATTACAATTATATAGCTTGCCATAAATACCACATTCTGTTTACTGGCAATAGGCTCCAAATCTGACCAAAATCCTCTCTCATCTTGACATTGTCAGTCTCAGATGATTACAATTGAAGAAATTGTAATTTGGTTTAACCTAAAAAAATGTATTTGGAATTGGCCCTTGCAACCATATTCACAATAACCAAAGAACATTTAAATTTTTGCTCATTCATTGGGAAGATTTTGCCAAAGTATGACAATCTTACAAAATATGTGATACTGTAATCTCTTTTTTTTAAGCTGATGTCCAGACTATCAAATTTTATTTGACAAAAACATGTGACATGCCTGAATTTGATCATGATGACATCACATCATCAACATATGGGCACATCATGACTATAATAATAGGCATACAAAAGTTTTTTGTCCAAGAAAAGTAATTATCTAGAAAGTTAGTCTTTCCAGCTATGTAACGTTCTTGTTCTTTTCCTGTTCTTCAGAAACTTGTACTCATTATGGACCTGCTACTCACAATGAACCTAACAACAATGTGGCTTTCCATGGTAACATGCAGTCTTTTGGAGCTATGAGGACAGAGATTGGAATGCTCTCTTACAGAAGTGCTATTGCAGACCTGGAAGCTAGTGTAGGCCAACTCAAATTAACAAGTGACTGCCAAGTTGTTGAAAGGATCTGTCGGCTTCTCTCTCATCATGGCCACGACTTGGAAACACAAAATAAAAGTAATTAGATAAGTGGATTAAGGGGTGGGGACATTTGGCCCGGGGGAAGTTGACCCAGGCGCCCACTCTGCTAAATTTAAAAAAATAAAAAGTGGAGAAAAAAAAAGAGAAAAATATAAAAATTTAAGTCTTAGAGTGCCATTTTCGGCCATTTAGGGAGGGGGTATACCACAAAATTTTGTGGTATAGGCCTTCCAGCTCTCAAAGTCTCCCTGGTTGCCCTCTATTTTGGATTCCTGTATTTGCCACTGAACTAGATAGATATTAGTCAATTAAATAGTAGAGAATCAATTTGTGGAAGTTTTACTGTGTGATGAAATCTTGAAAACCTCAAAATTTATGTTTTCATTTACAACAATTCTTGCAGACTTGCAGACATTTTGAAGTGAAGATTCTTAGGTTTTTCACGGCTAATATAATAGCGTATATTTCACTGAATGCAGATAATATACAATAGTTTTGTATGAGTCTGTTGATTTCGCTGAATGCAAAAAATATAGAAGAGTTTTTTTTATGAGTCTGTTGATTTCCAAGGAAATTGTACATGAAGTACATGTGTTGTGTTGAAATTTGAAGATAAATTAAAATGACAGTACTGTAATATCTTTACTTTGCAGATAAGTTGGATGAATTGTTCAAAACATTGAAGAGTGTAGCAGGAAGTACACGTGTAGACGTGCAATCAAGATTGCGTCTACTTCAGTTGTTCAAACTACGAACTAGTGGATGGGGTCGTGCTGCAACTCCAGATAATGCTAAGATTCATGAGCAGAGAGGGCAGGTAACAATCCAATGTCAATATATTTTTATGCAAATTTGTATTATTTCTTTTATCTGACTGTGAACTAAGGGACAGTAGGGGAAATGGCAGATTTTGGACCTGAGTATTTCTTTATTTTATGTGGAATAGTGGAATTTATTTTACAAAATTATCGAAAATTGTTACAGCACTAACAGTTATGATTTATTCTTGATTCTATAGAGTACCGTACATAATGTGACTGGTGTGAGCTGTGCCACCACCACCATACCACCAAGTAATATACCGCAAAGTACAACCAATATGTGTAGTACTGGTAGAACAATAGTATCAAGATATATGCCAACAACCAGTGTTTGTAGTACCACGACCACCACTGTACCAAGATACGGGTTTCAAAATACATATTGTACCACCACCATATCACCGTGGTGTGAGCCTATAAGTACCACCAGTGTGTGCAGTACCAATACCACCACCATACCGCCAAGGTATGTTGGTTCTGCTGAACCTAAGAGTCCGATGTCAACTGTAACTTTAATACTAACTAAACTGCAAGCTGAAAAGTGTAAGTAGCAACTTTTTGTCAGTCCTGTTTGCAACTGTATACAGCACATGTGGGCTAAGTGCAGCCCGCGGGGCGTATGCGGCTTGCCAGCGTATTTTTGCAGCCCGCGAAAATGAATTGTGTGCGTCCCGCCAAGCAACATTGGCTAGGAAACACCTAGCTTTTTATGGCCTGACACCGATCATATGTAAAAAATAAAATTAAAACTGAAAATAAATTGGTGTAAAAGCAGTTCATGGAGGTTTTGAAAGCACACTAGAAACAACAAAATTTGGTGCGGCCCTCGGTGTTAAATCAAAAATTCACTCGGCCCTCCGACCAATTTTTATGCCCACCTTGGTATACGGTATATATTTTGTTTCTAAAATATTTTTCAGTTGCAACATATTTTTGTTAGAAATGTGAAAGTTTTGGTAAATCTAAAAGTACTGTGCACACGGTGCAGTTGTGATGGTATTTGCAAATAAATCATTAAATGGATTAATATGCTAAATATATTGCTTTGCAGATTCTTCTTCAAGCTCTGTCCAGAGTATCAAATTTTCTTTTGACAAAAAACTGTTGTATGCCCATATATAGTCATGATATGCCTATATATGGTCATCATGTGATGTCATCATGACCATATTTAGGCATGTCACATGTTTTGGACAGGGCTTAACTCATCTTCAATATCTATATATTATATTTGTTGCAGGCAGGAAATAATACTAAGCAGCCTATCACAAATAATTTATTTACTTTGAAATAATATATTTATTCCCAAGACAAAGTATAAATTTGCCTGTCCCTCTCTGACCTATGAATCTCTCCCATTAAGCCGGGCACTTGCTGCTGCCAAGGGTTGTCGGCCTCCGCGATTTCATGGTGAAAGCAACATGACAATGTGTGTGCAACAAATCATTTTTAATGCTGATATGTTCAGATGGTTTTGCTTCTTTAAAGAGGGTTGTTAGCCTACCGTCGTGCAACCATCATACTTTATAATTATAGTGTATTACTTTAAATTTTGTCTGTATCTGATTATATGAGGATTGCCATGCCAAAAAACCAGCATCTGTGACCAAATCAGGAAATTTACTTTTAAATATTTTCATAATCCACATTGTAGGCTTTAAAATGATGGGTCATTTATTGCCACGTTTTTATGCTAATTACTCAGTTTAACATCTAGTGACAATACTCTGGTTTTGGGATGGCAAGCCTCGTGTTATAATACACCAAGCTGACAAAATGAAGAAAATATTGCCATTCATGTTTTTTTTTTTTTTTTTTTGGTTTATTTACAGTGATTCTAAAAGGAAAAGTAGCTCTACAGGATGTGTGTGTGTCATGCCAAGTTGAAGTTGCATTCCACCAAGGTAGGCTTGACTTAAAATCAGAGTGTAGAGTTAAACTTGCCTGATTCGACTTTGCTTAACTCGAATAATTTCTAAGTCTGTCTTACTTGCCAAATTGTTGTGGTTTCCATTTATTAACAATCTGTAAGTCAAATACTATTTAAGTCGAACAATTTTTCAATGGCATTTGACTTAGGCAAGTATTTTGTCTTTAACATATATAAAACATTAAAAACATTATCTTGTTTAAATGAACAGAAGCAACATCCAAGTACATAAAGGCTGTGTTGAGTGGGCATGCTTCAGGGGTTGAAGAAGCCAGAGTGAGACTATACAAACTTATCCAGGAAGATGATGATGTAAGTTAATGCATGATTTAAATTACATACTGAATGATGTTGCTGCATTAATAAATTTTTTGTTGTTTTGGCATTTTAACCAACAGATGCATAAATAACATGTACAGTATATAAGTCAATCCAGACATGTTTATTCAGTTAAATATACAAGAGTACCCATATATGTGGCCAAGACGAGGCAAACCAGTAAATCTGCGCAAATCTCGTTTCGGAGATAATAGCCAAATCATGTTGGAATGTCAGCATTTTTATTCTACTTATCGAACCTTTATATATTTATACGTCATGCTATGTTGATATTTTTCTGATTTTCCAACGTTAAAACAACATTTTTTTTAAATTTGGTGATAGTCTGCCTGAGAAATGACCAAAATCCTAAACTTTGAATGCTGATTTCTTGAATGCTGTTCTTTAAACAGCTGTGTGTTTATGAAACATGTCAGATTTAAATGATTCTTTTACTAATTTGTAAATTTCATTTTAATGTTCAACCCTCTACTGTAATAATAACTGAAAATCATTTTTTTGCGAAGAAAGACTGGTTTGGATTGTCTTTGCCACATATACTGTAAGAAGAACGGTATGAACATACAAGATTTTGCATTATCATCACTTTGCAGATCAATACCTTTTTTATTTTACATTAAATGTAATATATATAATCTGGATACTAATTATTTTCATTACTAATTAATTTTTTCTTTAAAAATTCAATATTTATAAAGTGTGAAAATTGTAATATTAATTAACTTTATGTAAATTTATCTTGATGAGAAATTAGAAAGTTGGTGAAGAATGTCAAATTATTAACACAATAATAAAAAATAAACAGCACCACAAATAAATGGAATAGTCCATGGCTATTTTCTCAAGCTTGTGCTTGAACAAACTAGAGCTTACAATAGATGCAGTTTCCTGTGTACTAAAACATATAAAGTCAGACATGCCGACACGATTTTATACAAAACGCTACACAACTAGGTTTGTGCAACAGTTTGTTTTTAATGATGATCCTCTAACTGCCACCAACAACCAACAGACAGCATTGCATTGTCAAGAACTCAGGGACTGTGTATCTGGCTTAAGACAGCATAGTAGTCCTAGACTGCAGGGGGTAGGAGTGGTTCCTGTGAACCTGCCAACAGAGAGATGTTACGAGTTACATACTTATTTCTTGCACAGTGGTTGATAGTGTTTGGTGGGTCATATCAGGTACAGTGATTAACTGATTTTCTGCCTGAAAGATAATTTCATGGATCTTAAATCTCACAAAAGATTTCACATTTTGTGGGAGTTTTTTGCATGCGCAGGCCATGCTTTGGAAAAACAAATCATCTTCATCAGGTTCTGGTACGTGTTCACATTTTGCTGTGTCTTCCTCTTTCTCTGGGACTGCCTCTTTCAAAGCGACTTTTGTTCTTAATCGTTTCAAACTTTTATGCAGCGGTGTCTCCCCAGTAGCGGCCGCATCTTCCTCACCGTTTTCCAGCGGACTGGTAACCTTCTTTTTATGCCTAATGAAAAAAAATTGAATAGATTTATGGTACCATTATTGATATGAGTATGCACCTTTCAAAATCACACCAATTGTAATTTTGTTTGCTAAGAATATATCTTCAAGTAACTGCCACAGTGCTTACTCATGATATATTATAATTTGAATTCAGCATTGCGACGTTTAATCAAGGTACATAATTTCCCACATGCTTTAATATTTCATAATATTAAGACACTATTAGTACTAAATAATTTCTGATGGACTAAAAACTAATGTTACCGAGTATTATAACAGCTGTAAAGGCGGTTTTCCACTAGGTAAATTTATTTGTTTAGCGCTTCATTATTTTCCACTACACAAGTGAAAACATTTGTGATACATATTTTTCACAAACATTGCTGTCGTGTTGACAATGATGTGTTGGTGTGCCATGGTGACACACACATTCATCATTTCCATTCTGTACTCTGTATTCTGTAAAACTGGCTGTGCAAAAATTTGCTTCACAAAAAGCCCATGAAAATGAAAAATGTGCATGTGTATGGTCAACATTTTCGCTTCAAGCAAATAAATTTTGATTAGTGGAAGACCACCTTAACTTAATGATTAATCTTTATTATACATTGCTATGGATTTGTGTAATACTCGGCATATTTGCAGAAGCGGTTGGCGCATTGATTGTGGCTTGGACTCCCAACCTTGAGGTCAGGGGTTTGAAACTCTCGATGCGCAAGTCGCTTGTGTCCTTGGGCAAGGCACTTTATCTACGTTTGTCTCTCTCTACCCAGGAGT
>NW_022737223.1:2358465-2363742 GCF_011630105.1 Anneissia japonica | reverse complement strand
GTACGTTATCCAGTGACCAGAGGTAATAACGCTCGCGCCTTTGATTATTCAATTTGGAATTGGTGCCTTATAAATATTTGGGTATTATTATATTTGCCTATCGTATTCAAAGATGTTTATGTCAGAAACAAGTTATTTGCAACCTAAGATATACTGAGTGTATTACGGCCATCTGGCATATATCATTTAATTTCCATTATTCATCTTGGGGGGGGGGGGGGAATATGTAAAAACACCACTCCAGTAATTATGTAATAAGCCACTCTTGAGTACTAAACCCTGCTCTCTAATGCCATAGTGGCATCCAGAAAATGTTTAACCGCTGAGTGGCTTATTTCATTATTTTTCTATAATTCACGCTACAGTGTGTGTGTATTGGTAACATACTGTTTTAATAAGCAAGGCAAGAGAAACTCCAATGATGCAGCATATCTGTAGGGCTTCCCTGTCTTGTTTGGCGGTCTTGCTATGTTTCTTCTTCTTGACTTCACAAATGCATCTCTGATGTCTTTCCACCTTTTGGAAGCTTCAACTCCTGAAATATTAAATTTTAATGTACACAATAGTCTTAACTATCAGGGTTGGCATCACATTCAGTACACTGAAATTATCTATTTTGCATCCAACAGCAAGTAACAGGGTAGAATGATGAATGCTTTCAGAGCTGTAAAAAGTTAATTTGTTTTTGCTAGACCAAGGTCTAGTGTTGCTAAAATGATTGCTAGCAATTATATATCAGCTATTGACTAGTGATCTAGTTTTAATGTATTTTTTGCTAGCCCAGCCCTAAAATACTCAAAGTCCCAGACCCACCAACTTTTTACAGCCCTGTGATTTGGAAACTGATTGTCTCAATGAGGCTTAATAGTGGTTCTCAGCACATTTTATTGTTAATTTTGATAATCATTCTACTTTGCATGTCTAGTATAAGTGTAGATATATTTGATGTGTAGGCTTATTTTAACAATTTTGTTTTGTAAGTACAACTGATTCTGTAGTGTTATGTATATCTTTTTTAGTCCATGCTTCATATAATAATATACCTTACTGGATTCTACCAATTTCAGTAAAAGTTTCACCACCTTGGCATGCTAAAGTTAGTAGTAAATGGGTGCCTTGGGATTGAGTGAACCTTTTGGTATGCCCTTTTACTGACATTAAATGCAGGTTTAACTGAAGCCCAAGACCTTGATGGCCAAGTCTGTCTCATCTAATTAATATTTACAGTATGTGCAGTTGTTAAATTTATATACTGTACTGACTACCATAGCTTCATTCTAGGCATTTGATTGATTAAATGCTGGACAATAATGCCTACAATCTATGGAATTGTATATAAAACAAATATTTACTGGGTTTTAATTGGGTCATAGTTCAACACAATAGAGGCTACTATGACATGGTACAGCCTCCAGATCACCTCAGGCCTTGAACTATGTCCCTGAACCCGAAAAATAATGATATTTCACATATATTTATATATATATTTTCAACAAATTTTTGAATTTAATTTAGCTATTGCCTAATAAATCTTACAGAAAAAATTATTATTTTATTGTATGATAAACAAACAATTGATTGAAACCTGTTGTTGCTAATTTGTTGCCAATCGACTCCCAGATCTCTACTTTTCTTTCTGCATTCGTGTGTAATGGGTTGGAGCGGTCATACAATTCAGGAAATACCTCTACTTCTTTTATCAGTTGTTCGGCTATTGTATGTGGAGATGTAGCCGTAGTACTGTCCATTTGTACCTCTGCAAATAGTATAGTGTAGTCCTTTCTTCAGCTGTAGCAGCAGTCTACAAAAACTAAAGAACAAGAACAGGTTAACGTAATAGTATACAGGGCTCCCTCTAATTAAAGACCACTCCAAACAAGGCACGCTTTTCTGCAGTCCCAAATGGATGTTTACCTTATTTTTATAACAATAATTTTTCTAATTAAAGACCAAAAGTGCTAAAAACCATTAAAACCCCAGTCTCAAATTGGGAGGGAGACCTTAAAATACACACAGCCAATTCTATACTGCTAAATCCATAATAAATTTCAACATACCATTTACTACAGTATTTTCATAAGCATAGCTGGCTGACTATTATTAGGCACAAGTTAGGCCTTGGAAAATATTAATCCATCAAAAACTCACAAGAATAAACTACGTAAGTAAAGACTGTGGATAAATATTTTTTATTATACACAAACAAATTGTGCAAGAAGAGGTTTTTTTATTTAAATAACATAAAGAAAATTGAAAATCACATGTAAGGTGAGACTTTTATTCCTTGATAAATTTCTTCCTAATTATATAAATTTGAAGCATTTAACAATTCCATTACTATAGTGTTTATATTCACTAACAAAATTTTATATTTATTTTTTCCTCCATCTGAAAGTTTGTGGTAAAACTATTTACAAGATAAGAAAACAAAATTTTATTTACATTTTTTTTCTGCCCCCTTTTCGTGATCTTACAAAGAATACAAAAGTCTCGCCTAAAGCAAATTGTTAATTTGGCTGTCATTTTTATGCCTATAATGGACCTTTCTGGAGGTGTCAATAAAAACTGACCAATCAGAACAGTGCCGGGAATGCGTGCATGTCCAACAAACACAAGTTTACGTACATTTACATCTGTGTTAAAATAATAGTAGTAGGCCTACATGAGTGGGTCATTATTACAGTTGAATTTGTCTAAGTCAAATAATTTCTAAGTCGATCTTATTTTACATGCCAAATTGTGTTTTCCATTAACAATCTCAAGTGCGGTGCTTATTGGTGAACCCTACAAGCGAGTTTTTATTCCGGGTCGTTTTTATTTCACCACTCAGTCGGGCATGTTGGACCCCTTGTCAGTAAATTTCTGGCACCACCGCTGGCGGCGCTTATTAGAGCATTTACAGTACCATACTGTAATGTAGTACTGTACAATTATAGGACGTCTAAAAAAAGTTCAGAGTACAGTAGCACCCTTAACTTCAATTTGAATCGCTATATTTATATATAGTAAATATTTGACTACAGTTAAGAACCCGTACATTGTTTAAAACTGAAAACTATACCCCCATACTGTAGGCCTATATTACTACTAGCTTAACGCCAACGTTAAGGGCACATAGAAAAATTATTAGATTCACTCTTTTTTTTTTTTGTAATTGATGAGGGCGGTTTTTCAGTAGATTATTTCGCTTTCGTTTTTATCGATGAGGGAGGGACTGTTTATATTTGCTCTGTAATAGTAAATATTGTGTAAAAACTGGTTGAATTTTATAGTTTTTTTTAATTCCCACATCAATATTTCCCAAATTTTTGACGCCGGCAGGAGTGATAGTCTAATCAATTTTTCTATTTGCCCTAATATAGCAAATGCCGTTTGTGTGAACACTTTGGAATTTTAATCCGCGGATTAGCTTACGCCGAACATCCCCTTAGGCCCTACATGAAATTTGTTTTCTTGGGTCAAATAAATAGATACCAAAAATAACCTGTCTATGCCCCATTGCCTTACTGTATATTATTTTTACTATAAATATCCGCATGGGATTCGGTTATCAGGAAATGTCTGGTGTTGTTTTTTTTTTTTTTTTTAATGGCTTTTGTACAGTATTATTAAGGTACCGGTACTTGACACATGGCCCACCATGCACCTCCGCCGCATTATTTACCCTTTCCGCCATCCTTCAACTGCCAGATCTGCATCTTTGCCCCGAGGGGGAGTGTATAGCTACCCCCTTCAAATAACTAAAATTTGATGGCAAAAGGGGGAGTGTATAGGCCTAGCTACCCCCTTAAAATAACTAAAATTTGATGGCAAAAGGCGTGTAAAAAATAAACTTTTTTTAATTTATATGATTAGACATATCATATTCCCGTTCAACAACACATTGATCGTTCAGAAGTCGGCCAAGGCTGTTAATTATAATCAGCTTAGGCCTAGCTGAGACTGTAGAGCAGGCTAGGCCTACGCCTCTATCGCTAATAATAGTCCTTGGTTGGGCCTAGGCCTAGGCAGATAACTATTCTTCAGACACGTTTGTATTCATCTTATTAGGAGTAAAATACCTTATTGGAATATTCATTTTAATTAATGAAACTTGAAAAAATCGATTATTGTAGATATCGTAAAATAAAAATGCTAGGTCTAGTTTCATATGTATCAACTTTAATTAAGAACTTTGTTCAAAAGCAACACCAATGATTCTGAATTAGCACTGTCATGGCGGCGGAGTATACGATCATGGCATCGTCCTAGCGGCAGCGGTTAGCCGCTCTGTACTCTGCGGTCGTTCAGCGGTAGCACTCTGACGATTGCAGTACACGCTTACATTTCCACCGTGCGATTATACCGTTATTATTCCGTCCTGTGGCGGACGAAAGACGTAAATTTATAACTTAGTGTTTTGATTAAACGATCTTAAAGTTTACAAACAAGAACGTGTGTGCCATCTTACCAATATTGTCTTTTCTTTCCTTGAATAATAACAGACTTCCGATGATCTACGCAAACATGAAGAAACAATGCAGCAGCCAAAACCAGAAAAGGGTCAATGCTCGAAAATAGGTACGCGCAAACGGCAGGCGGCCGTCAGCGTGGTTAACAAATTAGTTTTAATTTGATTTTAACTTGATCCTTTTTCAGAAGGAAAACTTTTAAATAAAGAAAATAATTTATATACTGTATATGAAAATGAAAATGAAAAAGAAAGCAATGAAATAGTGAACAATGAAAAGTACAAAATTATAGTAATAATTGATATGACAATTATGTTATACAGATTTACAGTAATAATAATAATGTATGTATGTATGTATATACTGGTTTGTGTATGTATGCTGTCTCTTATACACATCTAGATGTGTATAAGAGACAGCTACATGAGTGGGTCATTATTACAGTTGAATTTGTCTAAGTCAAATAATTTCTAAGTCGATCTTATTTTACATGCCAAATTGTGTTTTCCATTAACAATCTCAAGTGCGGTGCTTATTGGTGAACCCTACAAGCGAGTTTTTATTCCGGGTCGTTTTTATTTCACCACTCAGTCGGGCATGTTGGACCCCTTGTCAGTAAATTTCTGGCACCATCGCTGACGGCGCTTATTCGAGCATTTACAGTACCATACTGTAATGTAGTACTGTACAATTATAGGACGTCTAAAAAAAGTTCAGAGTACAGTAGCACCCTTAACTTCAATTTGAATCGCTATATTTATATATAGTAAATATTTGACTACAGTTAAGAACCCGTACATTGTTTAAAACTGAAAACTATACCCCC
>NW_022737223.1:2342206-2358070 GCF_011630105.1 Anneissia japonica | reverse complement strand
TATATATACATATTCGAATAAATGCCCGGGATTTTATTGAAAAGGGGTTCTTGGGGGGAGGGGGTGGTGTTTATTTTTTGGTGTAAAGTGGATACATATACAGTATATTCAAATAAACACCCCTCAATTTCGCTGTAAATGTGGAACTACAACAAATAATTATCTTCAAATGTGTTGCATTGCATGATCATAAAAATGTAATTCCATTGGAGTAGAACATTAATTGAGAATGATGTTACTTGGCTCTCTCTTTTTTTCTTTTTTGGGGTGAGAGGAAGAAATAAACACATGGGGGGGGGTTATTCCAAATGAGGTTCTAGACTGAGGGGGAGTTAATTCCAAGAGGGGAATTTATTCAAATAGATATGGCATGAATTTTGTATCTATTTTATACTTTAGAGCTGATGCCAATTCCAAAAAAAGTTAAGTTAAAGTTGAGTTAAAAAAAAAGTTTGAGTTTTTAAAAACTCCTTTTAAATATTGTACTGTATATTTTTCCATTAAATCGCTACCCTTGCCATAAAGAAAAAGCTTTTTCTATTTATCCACAACTATTTACTGTATATACATAATTTTATTGTCTTTGCAATAAGCTTTGATTTCAAATACAAAAATAAAAAACTTTTCTGTGCTTGTACGTAAAGAGAAATCATCTTTATATGTGGCAAAGACAAGCCAAACCAGTCACTCGTCGCAAATTTTGTTTCAGAGATAATGGCCAAAACATGCTGGAATGTCACAATTTTTGAAATCTATTTTATTGCACTAAACTAACCTTTATATATCTATATAGATTCATGCTATGCTGTTATTTTCCCCATTTTCAATGTTAAAACAAAAATTTTTAACGATTTTGTGTTATTTTCTACCAGAGAAATGCCCAAAATCATATTACTTAACTTTGAAGGCTGATTTCTCAAATATTGTTTTTTAAACAGCTATATGTTTAAACTCATGTAACTTCATAACAAAATGTCATACTTAAATGATTTGTTTACCATATTATAGCTTTCATTTTACTGTTTAACCCCAGGGGGCTCACTCTTAAATATTTCTATATGGGTAGGTGCCGCATTTACGGGGGTATTTTTGAGGACTTGGTAGTGCATGTGTAGGTATACCAGGTAAATTTGGTAGTTAAAATCCCTGCCCCGTTACATATAGAAGTTGCATAATTTTTTACACAATTTTTAGCAAAGATTTTTTGCTAACATCCCGTGCTAAACCTACCGCTGATACGTAGCCACAAACAGTAGGGAATGCCAACAGACAAAACCGCGGTCTTATTCGCCATCTGGAACCAGTACAAGTTTAATTTCATAGGTTGATAGTCCCTAATAATTTTCAGTAAAATAGGTAGTGCAAGTGTCTCATGTCTTGGAGTGGCTGCTGCACCCCACCCCCCGTAAGGTTGGTACACAAGTCAGCTCCCTGGGTGTTTAAACTAAAAATCCATTTTTGCAACGAGTGACTGGTTTGGCTTGTCTTTGCCACATATACTGTACTTGAATGCAACACAGTAAAAGTAATAATCATTAGCTTACCAGTACTAGTTATATCATTTTTTTAAAATTGGTCAATGACGTAGTTCCCATAGTACTTAAGCTCTAGATTATCAAATTTTCTTTGAGAAAAAACTGTTGTACTGTATGCCCATATGTAGTTATATGCCTATATATGGTCATGATGTGATGGTGTCATCATGACCATATTTAGGCATGTCACATGTTTTTGTCAAATAATATTAGATAGTCTGGACAGAACCTGTAAGAACTGGTACCATTACTATTAATATTTTATAATGCTAAACAAAAATTAAGTAGATTTTCTATATTAATAATAAAGTTGTTATTAGTGTTACAGTTAATGTTACAGAATTTACTGCGTTTAGGAAAAGCAGATTCTAAGTTTTATGTACTATATTTGATATTTTATCCTTTGCAGGACATCCACGTAGAAAATGAGCATGTGCCAGGCTTCTTCTTGCAGTTAAACAATGAAAACAAAAATGACAGTCGATGGAAAAGGACATTTGTACCAAAGCGAGCATTGAACCAGAACAAAGAGTGCAGCAGCGGCAACGATGTGGATTCTGAAGTAACAGTTAGCAAGAAAGTTTATTCTCGAGAGTTCCTTTTGTCTTGCTGGCATCACTCTAGCACACATACCGTACCTTCAGACCTGATAGCTAGTGATATATTAGTCTCTGATGTAAGTTTATTAGCTTTTTCAAATATAGGAGGACAACTGTAAAGGCTTCAACTACAGTATGTTTAGTTCTGCAATATTGGTTAATACTGTATATGAATATATGTAACAAGTTAGCAATTTCCTTTTTGTAAAAACCATAAGAATGCAAAACTTGAGTACTTACTCAGATGTTTCGAATTGCATCACAATTCTTTTTCAACTGATGTGTAACACCTATTCCAGTCAGTTGAAAAAGAATTGTGATACAGTGCTTTGAGTTAAGATGCTTTCCTTCAAATTCTGTGACACAATTATTTTTTACCCACGACTAAAAAAACAAGTTCACTTCAAAGCCTAAAACTGCATTAACATCAGATCTGAACCAACATTTTTTACTGTACCACATTTCCGGTGTGTTAAATGAAATGGGTCTATTACATACTGATCCAGTTTAGTAGGCTTTTGATGTGAATGTAATTGATAAGTCTTGTGCTTGCTTTTGTATGTGGAAGAAATAAAAGTACTTTTTTCAGACAAAGAAAACAATTTATTTATATCTGTGCACTTAATAATGCATGATTTGTTGTACTGTAATGGTTTTTTAAATTTTCATTTCAAAATGATAATTATTAAACACAAGCTTTGGTGTACATATTATACTGTGCTAAAACTTTAGCACATACCAATACTGTAATTAAACCTTAATTTAAAAGAAAAAAACACATTACAGTAGTTGTTACTTGCAGTTTCATTTTATTTTGTAGATGCGATGGCAACCTAGTCCATTTGATGTTCTAAAGCCCACAAACAACTGGAGAGACGCGATGGACACTGGTATCTCGTTTACACAGTCAAGACGCATGTTTACAGAACGAAAAGGTCTCTAGTAGCCTTATTTTGCACAGCTAACAGTTTTTATGTTCAGATTTTTGCAAATCAGGAACACTAGGCCGTACATGCTGGCCAAATAACAGCCCTTATTTCATGGACTTCAAATGCTCTAGACATTATTGTGGAAATGATATCTGTACATTAAAAGGAACCAGTTGTTTTGATTTGTAACAAGTTTCATCAGAACTTCTTTCTTTTGCCTCTTTTCTTCGAAAGAATCCTGCGTAGCTGAAAAAAGCCCCAAAGAACAAGGTACTGTTAAAAGTAAATAATGATGTTCACATTTCTTGCAACGCATTGTCCACACTATAAAAGAAAGTGGATTACTAATCCCTAAAATAGTAATGCTTCAAATTTATATAATTAGAAAGAAATATACATATCTTATCTTTGGTGATTTCAAGGCAACAGAGGGCGTAATAAAAATATTTAAAAAAAACAAAACTCGCCTAATGACTAGGAAAAGCAAAACAGAAAGGAAACATGCTTTTTACACTCTATTAACATCTGCCTTTGCCAAAGTAAATCTATGTCACGTAGAACATAATAGTGTGAACATATACGAGGTACTGTAACCAAACTACCATACTCACCCGGCTTGGCATTTTCTTCCTGAAGAAAAAAAAATACAGCATGTTACAGTCAAAATGAATAATTAAATAATACATTAATAAGTATATAAACATTTTTCAAACATTTTGATTTCAGCATTAAGAACTACTTCATGAAAGAGAATGTTCAAGCCCAAGATGACTAGGTTTCTAAGATTATCCAGAACTTTCTTGATACAACATAACATACATATTCAAATATTCAGCAACACAACTGCTGAACCATGTAAACTTACTTCTTTTTACTTTGAAAATTGTCCACATCATCAATGTCATGTGACAAGGCACTTATGTCACCAAACTTGGTGATGCCATCTAGACTGGACATTGTTGCCATTCGCTTCTGGGCATGCTGAAAAAAGCAGTTATCAAAAGCATTATATATTATTCAATAGTTTTCCATTTATTCTATAAGTATTATAGCTATAAGAGGTGACTCCTACGATTGGTATTCAGTGTTGTTTAGGTACCGTATTTGAATAAACTGGAGCCTCACCTCGAATAAACACCCCCTAAATGACTAAAAAAAATCTAATGGAAGAAACATCATTCTAAACACATTCTACTGATGTTCTACTCCAGTGGATGTACATTTTTTTCTTACCTGGTTGGAATCAATAAGTCTTAATGATCATGCAATAACACACTTTGACAGAAATTATATTTTGTAGCTCCACATTTATAGTGAAATCATGAGGCATTTATTTGAGTATAAATGCATCCGTTTTAGTCCAAAAAAAAAAATACTCCTCCCTCAAATAAATAATAAACATTTCACTTCCCAATGAAACTTCATAGAGTATCATATACTAGTTCCATCTACTAGATGGATAAACAAACAATTAAAAACGATGTTTTTTATCCATATTATATCATACAGCAACGCTGCCCAGCTCTGTTCCAGTATCGAAGTAGAAGCACTAACTGTAAATAACAGGCCACCTAGCGTGCAATAAAATAAGCTTGTCACTCCTGTATACCAGGGTGACTACAGCTTCAATGCAATCAATCAATAAACAATGAGTTTTTGCTGAACATACTTTCTCTTTCTTGGTGACAGGCAATCTTTTGAAATATTCTTCTTCATATCTGAAATTAAGAGGATGAATTGAATGAATTGCATCAATACACAAATGAGGAACAAAGCATCATGTAGAAATCCTGCTGCACTACGTTCACCCATCTAGAGGTGACAAAATCATAACTCTATGCTACTAGCACTGCACTATAAATGATCATGTTGTAGGTTCTCCTACAGGTTTTTTACTTACTGATTTCTTTCCTTTGCAGCCCTTTCTTGCTTTTGTTTGTAAAAGTTAACATTCTCCTGCAAATTTAAATTAATAGTTGATTGGTTAACATCACGCTACTACATTATCTCATTTCTTGGAACAGATAGTTCAAATAATAATTACAGTATTCAGATAATATGAAGGTACAAATGTTCACACATTTACAAATGTTCACATGTTCAAAACAGGGTTTGGCTGAGCCCCCTCCTAGTTTCAGCTGTTGGGCAACAACTAAGTAAAAAGTATGTTAAACATGCTTACCCTGATTTCTTCTGGACCATCACTATATTCGGCTGAGGAGGGAAAAAAGTTTTAGAATTTTTAAAACAATCAGAATATACATCAGATATTTGGTGCAATATTAATCCCAGTTACTGATTGGTTGATTTGACTAATTGATTGATGGTGAATGTGCTGTCTGTCTGTATCGATTTTCAGAATTTATTATTGCTTAATTTGTTCATATATTTCTGGGCATGCTCCTTGCAAGTGTCATGTGAAAATTCTTTTTTTTTTCTTCACTTGGTGATCATTTTAGAGTACTGCGCCCTATCATTTATTTCAATGTTTATTGCCTACTTATAATATAAACCCTTTTAATGTTATATCTTGATTTTGAAGAAATAAATGTTTGATTGATTGATCATACAAGGTATTAGTGAACCTCACCTCGTAAATCTTGGATAATAGAACTGCTCAATGCCTTCTTTTTGGCTCTTTCTAAAAGTCTTTGACGCCTCTCTGCAGCAGACTCATCATCAACTAACAAAGACAAAACATTAGTAGTAAAATGTAGTAACATTTGCCTTAAAGGTTAAAGGTTATTCATTTATAATGCGCAAATACAAGAGTCTGTATGCGCTAAAAAAGTGAGCAGATGCAATTGGAAGAACAAGAAAAGAAGAACTCCAAGCCAGCACCCAAACCGCAGTACGGGATATGCCCTTGTCGCTGAGCAGGGATCTGTCACAATGTACCCTGTCTAGCACCAGTTGAGTCTCGGCCATCCCAGTACGCAGGTGCCCCTATCCTGATAGAACTACAACAAACAAAAAGAAAAACTAGCTGGCAAGGAATGGAAAAAGGGAAAAAATTAAAGTGAATTAAACGAAATAAGTTCGGTGACTCCTATAAAATATATTTAAAATAAAATAATTAAAAAGTCTATTTTAACAGTCTTTTTTACACAAGATATTTTACACTAGAACATTATAACAGTACAAAGGAAAGGAATTAACATATACCATAATGCATTGCTGCAACTCTGGGAGGTACATATTTCTTTGGCTTTCCAACATCTACTTCACTATCACTGTCTTCTTCCTCATCTTCAAGCTGTCAAATTATCAATACATTAATTTGCAAATCAGATGAAATGCAAAATTATCTTTAGTAAACTCAATTTTTTTTTCTATAACGATAGGGATATTTTATTGTTAACCATCACTCATGCCATGCACTTTGGTTTTTAAGTCACATGGCTAAAATTTATTAAGGAGCAAATTTAACAAAGCTAGAAAAGTGGCATTTACTAACAAACATACAGTATTTTAGGATCCTTGGTTTTTGAGAATTGGAGTCCATCGGCATCTAGTTTTGCACTCCAGTATACTTAGAAACTAAAGTCATCATAAATATTATCGTAAATTATTATTTTTATTATTACATTATACATGGGCGTAGGTTGGGGGTGTGCGGATGCACCCTCCATGGTGGCAAATTAGTTCCACTGAGTTGGTTAAAATACTAAAAATCACCATTAAGTTTTCATTGGAAGCTTTCACTTACTTTACTGATCAAGTTGTCAGGGTTGGGTTTGAATCTTGTTGGATCATTCTGAGCAACAGTGCCAGTAAGTGCGGTCTTAATCAGCTTATCTACCTGGTATTGCAGTTTGTAGTCGATTGGTCTCATCTTTTCCAAGACAGTTCGAATCTCAACGAGACGTTGAATGGCTGGAATTCCATTGATCTGTTGACCTTCACATTTCTTCATCATCACTAATCCCAAATTCATGATATAACTGTTGAGTTTAAAGGTTACAAATCTTTATAAATAAACATCACTTTATCATAATTTATATAATTTTTATACAATTTTGCTATTTTTGCTTACAATGTCACATTTTTAGGACTTTGTCGCTATTCCTTTTTATATAATACTGTTCTCTATTACAGTAACCAAACCTCCAACAACAAAAATGTGCTAAAAGTATTCATCAAATTAGATGACTCTTTTCTATTAGCTATTTGTGGTGCACATTAAGTTATAAACAAGATAGGTGCCTAGCTGGATGGATGGTAACCAGGTGGAAAATAAAGCCTGATTTCTATAAAATCACTATCACGCTATCACTGAAAGCTTTTGATTGGTCAGTTGAGTCAGGAAGTCTTCCCAATTGTGACAGGGAAAGCAACGCAGTAAAAATTCTGTTGAGACAGTGTAGCAATTTTTGTCTCGGATACAATTTGTGGATCACGGCTACACTGCCTTACAGGGAGGTCAGACAATTTCTGGAAAGAGCCAGCATGGTATGCTTGTGGGGAATCTAGACAATATGTTTGCCCACTGTTAACTGTTATTAATTAGAATTAAATGAGAAAGAAATTTGTATGTATTTTGGTCTGTTAAGTTGTGGGTGATGGGGCCTGTCAAACAGGGCTTAATCCCGTACACTCATGCCTCTCGCGCTGTTATGATAAGACTACCTGAGCAGAAGATGATATTTGACTTCTAAAAAACTGACTCCTTTAGTGGTAGATATATCTCCATTTTTAACTTTATTTAACAGCATTTCCACTTGACTCTTGACCCCTGATACCTGAAGAAAACAATTGACATAAATATTACATTGTAAAAACAGTCATACTATCATTTATAGTATAATAATAACTATTGTTAAGGCAATCATGACACCATCACTGCAACTCCCAATGTTATTTTGCTATCCCCAACAGTGCACTAATTTTTCATTAGTGCACATTTTGTTTGATTTTTTAAATTTTTTTATTTGTGTGCAACAGGCCAATTTAATCGCCACATCACACACTGTGATGAATTCTAGGCTAATGATGGTAAATTAAGAGTGGCGCTTAACAACAATTATTATGTTTGGTCAAAAATGTTTTTTTTTTGTTGATAAAATTGTTGTAATATATAATATTTATAGTGTTTTACCTGAGAACTGATATTACTAAATAGTGCAATAGTCTGATGTACATCTTCTTCTTCCATATTTTAAAATCTGAACTGAGGATTTTTTCTGCGGAATGCGCTATAAAAGAATAGAGTTGTTATTAATATAAAATAATGAATATCTAATTTAGGTCAAAGTTTTATCATACTGTACATAATTTAGTATTACATAGTGTTAGTGAATTGCTCATTGGAGATTTTATAGCAGATACTCAATAAATGCATTAAACAGGGAGTTGTTATTAAGAAAATAACAACTAAATAACAACTCCCTGCATATATGTTCTTCCATATAAGCATTTAAAATATTTGTGTGTATCCATATTTTTTCTACAGTAGTCTTTTAGCAACAAGAAACTAACTTCACAAGAATCAATAAAATATGCTTCATTCTGAAGCCCTGAGATAGATAAATTGAGGCATGTTAATTCATATTCGCATGAAATTCAGAATTGTTTTCATTAACTGACAAGTACATATAAAAACGAAAATCATGGGAATAAAAAAAAAAATCTGGGATGAAAGCAAAAAAGTAATCATTGCGATCAACTTATTTCCATTGTGGTCTTAAATATGAGACAGAGAGATAGTCTAAAAGGCACATTCTAAAGCGAATAGGTATTTGCCTATTTTGCCCACTTGTCCAGGGAACTGGCTCATCATAGGCGCGACCCCGTATTTCACTCAAGAACTTTGAGAGTGAATAGGCCCAGGCCTGGGTAAACTCTGAACAAACATTTAAACTGATTTTCATTTCAATTAGGCACCTAGGGCCTAGACTATAAACCAATTTCAAGATCATTATAAAATGTTACACAAATATACATACATACACCAATTATTACAAATGTTGACACTGCATTTGTCTCGATGTTTACAACAAAACACGTGTGACTTGTGGCGTCAAGCACCGGATGTAAATTAAAAGGTTATCTTTTGTTATCATCATTCTTATAAAGGTTTTATTGTATGGTACAATATTGTAGTATTTTTATTACGATTTTATACTGTTTACTTTAAATAGCGAATAAATTTAGAACGTATGAATTAATTTTTATTTGCTTGTTTGTTTGTGGTCCAAAAACCGAACTAGGTCTGCCTATGTTAGAGCAGGGAGTTGTTAACTCCCTGGTTAGAGCATCCCAGCTAGAGCAAACACAATTAATCCATGTACCGACCAACCACCGATGCGAAGAAGATATGATACCATAAATTGACTGAAAATGGCATCGCATCACGCTGGACAGTTGAGTGGGGCTCGTAGTAATAAACTTCGACACAAGTGGACTATTGATTTCAATACGAAGTAATATGATTTACATGTTATATATCCTAATATATCCTAACTATATTTGTTAAGTAGGTCTAGGTTAATACAAGTAAGAGCGTGGAATAGGCTTATTTTATACGTAAAATTTTAGTTAGGCCTAGGCCCTGGCTAGGGAATTTCCTACAGACGATTGAGCCCATAGACGATCGGATCGGGCCTAAAACTAAGACTGTCGGGCCTATTTTCAGGACGATCGGCTCAATTTGCAAGTGAGCCCGATCTTCCTGAAAATAGACCCGATAGTCTGGAAATGGACCTGATCGTCCTGGGCCCGATCGTCTTTATATACAGTATTTGTTTAGGTTGATTTCAAGATTGAAAAAAAAACAAACACAGCATTATCATCCTGTTAAATTAGACGCTCTGTATACCGAAATAATATTAAAATAAATATGTTTTCTGATTATCTTAATTATGATTCTTAATAGCAGTATGTTAATATAATGAATTTAGAACACAATATTGAATCCAAATGAAAGTGGTGGTTGATAGTCCACACTAGTAGTAGTAGATAGGTGGATCCGATCGTCCACACTAGTTGGGCCCAGTCGTCTTGAATTGTTGGGCCTGATCGTCTTGTGAGCTTGATCATCTGACACCCATGTTAGATCCATCATGGTCTCCTTCTCTGCATACATGTCAAGGCTCACGCATTCGGTGTGAGACTCGCGCATTCTAGGTCTGTCTCATGCTCACGGTTGAAGGACCAAAATCTCACGCATAGGCCTAAATGTATTAATATTGATAATATTGCGCACATATGCCACCCCAGTAACTGTCTCTTATACACATCTAGATGTGTATAAGAGACAGATGTTAGAGCAGGGAGTTGTTAACTCCCTGGTTAGAGCATCCCAGTTAGAAATCCATGTACCGACCAACCACCGATGGGAAGAAGATATGATACCATAAATTGACTGAAAATGGCATCGCATCACGCTGGACAGTTGAGTGGGACTCGTAGTAATAAACTTCGACACAAGTGGACTATTGATTTTAATACGAAGTAATATGATTTACATGTTATATATCCTAATATATCCTAACTATATTTGTTAAGTAGGTTTAGGTTAATACAAGTAAGAGCGTGGAATAGGCTTATTTTATACGTAAAATTTTAGTTAGGCCTAGGCCTAGGCCCTGGCTAGGGAATTTCCTACAGACGATGGAGCCCATAGACGATCGGATCGGGCCTAAAACTAAGACGATCGGGCCAAAAACTAAGACGATCGGGCCTATTTTCAGGACGATCGGCTCAATTTGCAAGTGAGCCCGATCCTCCTGAAAATAGACCCGATAGTCTGGAAATGGACCTGATCGTCCTGGGCCCGATCGTCTTTATATACAGTATTTGTTTAGGTTGATTTCAAGATTGAAAAAAAAACAAACACAGCATTATCATCCTGTTAAATTAGACGCTCTGTATACCGAAATAATATTAAAATAAATATGTTTTCTGATTATCTTAATTATGATTCTTAATAGCAGTATGTTAATATAATGAATTTAGAACACAATATTGAATCCAAATGAAAGTGGTGGTTGATAGTCCACACTAGTAGTAGTAGATAGGTGGATCCGATTGTCCACACTAGTTGGGCCCGGTCGTCTTGAATTGTTGGGCCTGATCGTCTTGTGAGCTTGATCATCTGACACCCATGTTAGATCCATCATGGTCTCCTTCTCTGCATACATGTCAAGGCTCACGCATTCGGTGTGAGACTCGCGCATTCTAGGTCTGTCTCATGCTCACGGTTGAAGGACCAAAATCTCACGCATAGGCCTAAATGTATTAATATTGATAATATTGATCCACATGCAGATTGCCTATAATAATAAAAAAAATATAAGAATTTCCAGCACTCTCACTAAATATTCATCATCTAATGTACTTAAATTAGGATTGGTTTTGTTGTTATACATTCGAACACAAATAAATGGCGCACTACACCAAGTTTAAGTTGGTTTGGCTTTCTAATTTTGATCGTGGATGGCAGAAATATGCATTCTCAAGAAAAAAATGTGTGATTCAGATTCCTATTCAAATATTCAGTTGTAAATACAACCATAAAATAGCAAAAAATACATTTCCGTTTATCTAGGGGAAAAAGCATGGGGGGGGGAGGGAATGCCCTAGACACCTCCCCTTGGGGAGAGGTTTTTAGAACAAAAGTCCCATTCCTGCAAATTAGTCGAACTTGACATGTGTGCCTCCGTCAGATAGTACTTCTGCCCTAGCATTATTCTTCTAACTAAGATTAACACATACCTAGACTAGATAGAGTTTGCTATAGCAAGCCAAATTTTCATTTAATCTCAAATAAAGATATCTTAGTTTAAACTACTCCCTTCACAATTACAGCATGCAGAATAGGCCTAGTCCTGATGGGCGCTTTCGATTTG
Organism: Anneissia japonica; assembly: GCF_011630105.1. NCBI lineage: Eukaryota > Metazoa > Echinodermata > Crinoidea > Comatulida > Comatulidae > Anneissia > Anneissia japonica. The sequence continues at coordinate 2,346,158 of NW_022737223.1, read as the reverse complement.
TACGAGAGCGTGACCGTCCTACCTGGCGTCCTACGTTCTCTGCATTCATAGATTTGGCCAAATTGCGTTCCAGAATCTACTCGACGAGGTGACCTCAACGTTTTCGCATGCACATTATATTAGATTTTCAGGTTCTAAACTATGGAACTGATTCTCTCTCTCTCTCTACCATCTCATGTACTAACATGCCAATTCCAAAAAAATGTTTTTAACCAGCTTAAAAAATACCTAATTAAAGGTTTATTCTTCTTCATATCTCTCTGATTTGTTTGGCCACCTGTCTCGGTTAATGGATGTGAATCTGATTAGTATTGTTCCGCTGCACTGGTTTTCTGTTGATTTTTGTCTTGTGACCCCTGTTCTGTCCCTGCATTTTTTTCTTTTTATTTTCTTTTGTTATTTCAGGCTGCCCCAACAAAAGATCTGTTTACTTACCTTCTTGGGGCTTTTCCTTTTTTCTTTTTCGAGGGATGTTGGAAGTCAAACGAATAAGAAATATACATTTTTGCATCAAATTCAACCTTTGTTATTTAAAAGTATGCATTTTTTTTAGACATACAAGAGAATTAGAAGCTCCTGTTGGCTTCACATCATCCAGCCGCAATCTAGATGTAACATCTCAAGACAATGATAACAATTCAAATTTAGTTGATAAGGTAAGAAAAACAAAGGTACAGCATGTGTGAGTGGTTGCCTCAGGACAGTGGCGTATCTAGGAGTCAATGTCTTCAAATTGGGGGAGGCGCTGATGGGAGCACAAAGGTAAAAAGTGGGGAGGGTTGTCTTGATGATTAAGTGAGCAGGTGCTACTGTATCTCGCAAAATATGGTGATATACATGATTTTTAACTACTTGAGTGATTTTTTTTATATATGATTTTTAACTACTTGAGTGATTTTTTTTATATATGATTTTTAACTACTTGAGTGATTTTGGCTTTGAACATTTTTTATGTAGGTGCAACTGTGGGGAGGGGATATGTATGCCACTGCCGCAGGGGTTGCGGTCTGGGTAATTAGCCTTAAAATCAGAGGTTTTAACCATCACTATAAACTTTGCTTGTCCTCTCCACCCAGAAGTAGGATTTATGTCAGTGTGTCGATGACAAGTCGCAAGTGTCATGTAAATGCTGCTACCATACCTCAAATTGAAGCCCAGGTCTTCTTTTTTTTGCAACCTTTGGATGGGGTTCTTTTCGAAGGTACTTTTGCAAAGTAAAGAGGGGGGGGGGCTTCTTTTTAAAATGAATGCTGTAAATTTTGGGAATTACTACTATAGAACACTAAATAGGGCCACTATAACATCAATTTATATCAGGAAGTGTATTAACTGGCATTAAATCACCTAAACTACTTTATAAACCAAGCGTGTTTTTAATTTATTTTGTTTCTTTGAAATTCATGTGCAGTGTATGTACTATACTGTCTCGAAAAAAAAGCCTATGCTATCTTGAAATGAAGCCCATGGGTTTATTTTCAAGGCTACTTTTCAAGATGGGCTTCTTTTGAAGTTTAATCCCGTTGGGCTTCTATTCAAGGTTTTACGTTATGTTATCTCTATTTTGTATACGGTAATTATTATTCTAAATCTCTGTCCAAATTTTTTTTGACAAAAAAACTGTTGTATGCCCATATATAGTCATAATGCGCCTAAATATGGTCATGATATGATGTCATCATGACCATATATAGGCATGCCAAATGTGTTTGTCAAAAATTTTTGATAGTCTTGATTGGTCACAATTCAGTTCTGCTTGTCATGTGATTTGAGTGCCTTGTTTTCATTGCAGAAATGTTGGGACATCGCACTAGCCCCTCTGAAACAGATTCCAATGAATTTATTCATCATGTACATGTCTGGCAACTCTATCTCAATATTTCCAATCATGATGGTGGGAATGATGGTATGGCGGCCCATTCAAGCCATAATGCAACACAAGAAAAGTTAGTATTTTGTTTTTAATTTGTCATTAAAACAAAAGGTTAAAGGTAATGCAGATTAACAAATAGAGACTTGTTTATTGTCATATGAATGCAAACAGGAGTCACTGATTAGGTAATGACCATGAAGAACTTTGCCTTAATAACTATTACATTGATTTAAGCAATTGGAAAAATGTGGTGTGTAGGGCAGGGGTGGCATTCCTCCTGTTAGATCTGCTCCTGGTCAAAGGAAGAGATGACTAAATTTTGGGGTTAATTTAAAAGTCAGGGTCACAGGGAGTTCAAATTTTTGGTTTTTTAAATTTAGTGTTTGGCATTCAGGGACAGGTGGAAATATTATGCACTCATTGATGTTCCTGTTTATTTAATGGTTTTACTTATGTTAGGTTTTTGTCCTAATGTATATATTGTTTACTTTTATTTTTTTTTTGTACATAAGGGTACCATATGCAGTAATATTTTTAATTTGCTTTTTTTTTAGCTTTTAAAATGCTTGATGGAAGTAACCAAGCCATATTCCAGAAGTGTGTGTTCCTGACGTCGAACATGTTGGGTGTTGCTCTTGCGCTATACAAATGCTCATCTATGGGACTTCTGCCACTTTATGCATCAGATTGGTTATCATTCCTTGATCCCCAAACGGTAAGTGTGCTATGTTTATTCTGTTGTTTTTGTTGTTGTTTACGTTCATGTTAAGCACATAGAGGTGTCCGCAATATGCGCTCTATAAGTCGACCATTATTGTTATTAATCCAATCCATAGTTATATTGCACAGTAGAAAATACTGTATTAAAAATAACATCCTGAATGATAAAGCGTAAATTATATGATTAATGAGTACAGAGGCTATTAAATGGCCCATAAAATGCCTCTCATGTTTGTTGAGAAGGACACTACTATAGAATACATACTCGGCTCACTGAATGAGAATTTCATATCATAGTTATATTAATCATTTCATTGGTGTTCAAACAAAGGGCCGGCCCCCCCCCCCAATCGGTCTGGTTAAGGCCCCCCCCCCAATTAGCCAAAGCTCGTCGGGCAGGTGGACCAAAAAAAAAAGGCCTAGTTTTCCCATCCAAATAATTATGGGCCCCCTCCCCTGGTCAGACATCTTAGTCCCCCCGATAAATTATATCCTAGAGCCGCCACTGCTTATATAGGATACAATCGAATTGCACAGTGTGAGTTTCAAACTGACAACCATAATTTTGAGAGTTCAAATCCATTCATTTGCAAATATGGACTATTCAATTATAATATTTAAATGTTCATGTTGTGATTTTTACAATTTCAGAGAATGGAATACTCAGGAGGTGGAGTTATATTGTGAGGATCAACTGTCAATCAAATTATCTTATCATCAGCAGCAGAAAATTCTAACCAGCCTTCAGCTTGTATTCATCTTGACAGGATGGATCACTAGCCTGCCCTCAAACTTGCATTCTTCAGCACAATTCAGACAAATTTGTTAAACATCTGTGCTTAATGGTATACTCTGTTTAGCTCCTTTACTTACAATTTGTGGTTTATTATGGGGAACAGAATTTTGATGATAAAATTCTTAACTAAAATTTTTTAGTTTATAATATTTATTAAACATAACTGGTCCTGTGGCTGAAGAGTAGCTTCATACTGTTTAGGTTTTTATTATATATTTGAATATTATCTACTATTATTTCCAAGCTGCACCCTATGAGCTTTTCTAGTTTAACCACATCTTCACTATATGTGAGAGTTTCTGTTGTATGAGAGAATGTGTCTGGGTGTTAGAATTGCACATATATCCTATAGGTCTCTGTGGTCTAATGGATATGATACTTGCCTTGGCAGCGAGAGGTTGTAGGTTCGTATCCTGCCAGAGACACCTTTTGTCATACAATTGAATTAAAGGAACTTTTCATTGATGAGCTACTGTATGCTTGTTACGGTTATTAAAACTTGTTCCTATTTGAACACTGTTATTAATTTTTATCTATTTGTTTCTAAATACATATAAGTACATATA